>NW_025778093.1:0-132421 GCF_021130785.1 Homalodisca vitripennis
AACACTGGAGTACAAGGCATGAGAAGGAATATATGGGCCATCTATTTCCATAAGCTGTCGACCGACAAAACTCACCCAACATGGCCTATGCCCAAAGGGAGCTGATTCTTGGTGTGCCTATAATAAATCAAAAGAACTGAAGCAGTCTTATAGCCATAATCACAGCATTCCTGAAGCTATCTTACTTGCCATGAAAAAAATATTTACTGACTTGTCAAATCCTGACCTTTAAAAAAAGTGCCCTTCATGGCCAAACACAAAACCAGAATGAAAGTTTTAATAACATAGTTTGGTCAAAAAGTCCAAAAAAACACATTTGTTAGGTTAGATACTTTGAAGCTTGGTGCCAATGATGCAGTTTTAACCTTCAATGATGGTTATTCCAGTAAGTGGAGGGGTGTTTGATAAATTTAGGACTAAAAATGTCTAAAAAGTCGGTCGACGCACTTCGCACCATGGACAGAATAAGATTGAAGAAAGCAGAAAAGGCAACAGAAGAAATGTCAAAAGCAGCTAGACAGGCCAGGAGAGCTAAGAGGAAGCTGCAAGAAGACAAGGAAATGGATGCTGATGATCCAGATTATGGTGCGGGACTCTTCTAAGCAGAACTGTGAGTAGATTTTCTTTAACGCTCGTTAACCGAAATTTGAATTTTTTTTGTACAAAGGTACATTTTTCTCAGGAACTATAAAAGATACAGAGTTGAAATGTTTTATGCATGTACACCTACGTAATTACCAAGTAACAGCACTAGAATTATAAACATTTAAATTTGTAGTTGCTGAGAAAAAAAATTTATGTAAAAAAAGTTAGTAAAAAATAGCATATTAAAAATTTTTTTTTTCAACAATTAAAAAAGATATTAAAATAATTCTAGTAGTGTAGCTTTACAATACATAGGGGTATAGAGATATAAAATTCCAACTCAATATCTCTTATAGTTCCTGAGAAAAGTGTACCTAAAGTTCACAAATTTAACATGGTGGGTATAGGGCCTTCCCACTCCCCTTAAGCTGTCAGTAAAATTTTTATTACTTTTAGCAACTTCCAATCGGAAGGCTTTCATTTCTGTTAGAGTCTCTAGCAAAGTTACTCCTGCCTGTTCTGTTTGTGTATGCGATATTTTTATCTCATGAATATCCTGTATCTGTACACAGTTTTTACACACCCATTTATTTTGAAACTTGCCAAATTCGTCTTTATTTATTGAACACTTAAAATGATAAGAAAAGTTACACTTTACACACACCTCGCTCTGTGTGAATTATGACAGAAACCGCCAGACTCCAGCGTCGATGTAGAAGAGGTACGACTGCACCGTAACCGCTATAAAACGAAGACAACGGTCGATCAACAACCGCTGTCTTCAAGTCACTCTCGGCAATCGAATTGCACCATTTCCGAGGAAATCGCCATCGTAAAAAGAAAAAGAGACCTAGAGACAGATCATCTTCTGTGATTTCATCTTCGTCAACCTCCCGTTTGGGTTCTTCCACTTGGTCCGAACACCAGAAGAAAAACAAACGTATAATTCCGCTACCTACGTCATTCGAAAGCATCACGAGTCGATGTACAGAAAGATTCTCGAGACGCTGATAGTTTGGAAACGAAAGGGACGAAGTTCCTCCGGCCAACTCGATTTCCGCCTCGGAGGATACCACCACTCGGAGTCGCTGCCACCGGCCTCCTGGGATTTGAACGCGGCCGGGTTGGCCGGAAGAAGATCGTGCCAACCGATTGTTCGGCTGGAAAAGAAGTACGGGTACAAAGAGCCACCGCCACCACCACCAACAAAAACGACTCCTCCGAGGCTTTCTGATATTCGGGACGAAAGGAGTGGCCAGTACTCGAAACCACTAACGCCACCGAAGCAACCGGACACGACCGTACAAATACCCTGTGGAACTGACGATGGGCGAAAAAGGAAGTACGAGTACATGGAGTCGTCGTCGCCGCCACCACCAAACAAAACATCCACCACCGGACGGTTACAAACGGATACGACCAAAGTGAGATCCCCCGAGTCTTCTGACGGTCAGCTACTGCTTCCCTACCGTGTCCTTACTAGGAAGGTGCCGGTACACGGAACCGCTACCGCCACGGAGGCAATTGGACACGACCGTACAAATATCCCGTGGACCTGACACTCGGCAGAAAGTATATACGAGTACAGAGAGCCGCCGTCACCATCACCGACGGACACGAAGAAACGGAGATCCTCCGAATCTTCTGACGTCTAGCAGGAAGATAGGTGCCGGTACTCGGAAACACTACCACCCACGGACACCACCCGGAGGACTTTCTACAATGAACCAGCACACCGGCATGGACACAGTTCCCATCAATTCTCCGAGTCACCTCCACGAACGACTAAAAGAGTGCGATTCAGTCGGGGATACTCAAGAATAGCCACAACAGCGCTCGACACGACACGAGGGATACAACGAGAGCCAAACACGCACTCTCGATCGTCTGCTCAGTGCCGTTTCGAACGTGTCGTCTAACAGACTTTTGTTCGTAAACGCCTTGGAGGGGCGAGACGTCTGCTACGGATTCGCGGCCCCGAGTTCTAACTTCTGGTGCGAGGGTGTCGGTGTGCCATACGACATGAAACGCAAACGGTGGGTCTTCGACGGAGCCAGTCGGTGCAGTGTGGACATGGAAAGATACCTGAGGAAGAGAAAACACTTGGTGAAATCCTACGTGAACACAAAAGACATCGCACGATTCGCCGCCTTGAACACCGATTCGCCACTCGTTGTCGTCTGTGCTCCCGGAACCGACAGGCGTGTGCTGGAGGAGTTTCTGTTGGACATCTAAACTGAGCGAGTTCGACTTGACCTCCACTGGCGGAACACATGTTTGCTTCGAGTGTCTACCCCGACTGAGAACCGCGGATTTTATCGCCGGGCACAAGAGGAAGACGAGTTTAAAACCTCGACTGTATTGTCACTACCACGCAAAGACGGTCTCCGTCGATCTCCTCCTGTACCTACCGAGAATCGTGTCAGTCAATGTGGACCGACACGACGTATGGTTTTCCACAACGGCATAGCCGTATGAGAGCGGCGGCTGGTTGAATTTCGCCCGTCGGCGCCTGGCCAGAACGAGAGGAATGGTCGGAGATGACTGCATGAAGGTGGAACTGTTTATGAGAGCTGCCAACAATGAATTTCGGGTGGGATTACTACGGTTGCTACCTGGACCTGGTGAAAGTGTTACGCGGGATGTGTGAGACGTTTTCCGCGACCGGTGTATGTCTGGAACGCAGAGCGATGGAGTCGAGCCGTTCACGGTCACGTTCTCTCCGAACGAGACGTTCACGTCCACGGTCACGTTGCTACATACCTTCTCCACCACTACCACGCGTGAGAGAAACGAGACACTCGTCCTCGCCCAAGAGTCAAGACGCCTTCCGACGATGTCGAAGTGTCCCAGCCCTTTAACAGCTGTTTTTTGCTGGTTCAACTTGTGTAAATACTCACTGCCATGTAATATATTTTACTTTTTGTACGTGTAGTTATTTGTAAACACTATTGTAATCCCTGTTTCGATATAAACCATGTTGTGTGTAATAATACATCAAACATTTTGTTTGAAAATTGAAATTGTTTAAAAAAAAAGGTTCTATTAAATATAGTATTCAACGCATATTGGACAATAAACATACTGTTATCATTCTGAAGTGTTTTCATTTTCCTGCGATTTTCAATGGACTATTAGTTACGATCGCATGTCAAACCAGACCAGAAAACAAGAAGGAGAGTGCGGCGAGTACAGTATAGATACTGCTAGATTTTGCATTACACTTACCGCACGGTCATTCCCACAAGGATTGAGAGGGAGAGGAATAATTTAAAATCTTAGTCTGGGAAAATACTTTGAATAAAGGATCCCAGATCCTTCAGTATCTACCAAATTGCACTACTATAAGTGTTGAGTTAAAAATGTAGATGCTTTGCGATTCTGTTACTAACTACTGCTTTGGGTTTTATTGCTACAGAGGGAACAGGGACAATACAAAACGAGACACTGGCTTGGCCTTCCATTGTTGTAAATATACTTTAATCTCCTAGGCTCTTATTTGAACAAAGGCTACTACATTTTTTTGTGACAATTATTTTTTGAGCATCCCCTTAGCTGATTTTCTGTACTCGGAAAAAAAAAAAACCCATATCACTGGAACAATGTGAAAAAATAGAAAAGGCATCCCACCTTAATAAGAAGAAAAGTTTCAAGTAGGGCAAAAAGTTTACATGAGGAGTGATCGTTTGCTTTTTTAGGTTAGAGAAAAAACTCGCAAAAAACAGCCTGTTCTCCTTCTTTCGACAAAATCTAAAGCTGAGTCTGTTCAAGTTACAAAATTAGGAGCAATGTTGAAACTATAAAATCAAAGCCTGAGATGATTCACTCATACAATCAGTACATGGGAGGAATCGATACATCCGACCAAATTCTGTATTGTTATTTAGATGAGCGCTGAACTGTTCGTTACTGAAAAAAGTTGTACTAAATATATTTTCTAGAATGGTTTTGAATGCAAACATTCTTTATAAGGCAAACTGTACTGGTAGGCAGTCGACTAGGTTTCAATTTACAACTGGTATTATTAAGGAATTAGCTCAGGAATGGTTACAGCAGAAACGTGCTACCAACATGGCACATGGTGATGGTCATGACATGAATGTAGGTTGCAGCAATAAATTTGGTGTGGAACCCTTGCCTGGTAAAAAAGAAAGGGAATGTGTAGTGTGCAGTCCTGTAAGCATTGGTAAGGGGGGGAAAAGAAGAAGGTCTAGGACTGCTTGTGTGAAGTGCAAGAGAGGCCTGCACCAGGCATGCTTGTCAAATCACTTGTGTTAGAACTTATACACATGTTTTAGTAAGAAAAACGCAAAATTAAAATTATTTATGATGAATAATAAATTTTTTTAGTTAATTTATAAAAAAATTTGTTAAAAAAATATTAAATTATATATGTTGATATGTAATCTGAATGAACTTTATATCATAGTTTAATTGTACATATACTCATATATGATATTGTGTAACAAGTAATTTGTACATAATAATATATATTTACCTGTAAAGCTGAAAATATGGTGATTCACACCACTGTCCCTGTCTCGCAACACTCACTTTTTATACATATAGATTTAATTACAAAAAGTTAAAACTACTCATTCTTCAATGTACTTTTTTTATCATTTCAAGTAATAAGTCACAATAAATACAAGTTAGTAGGCCTAAACATAAAAAATAACAAATGCAAAAATTTTGTCCAATATGCAAACATTCTCTTTTAACCTTACAAGATTGTCTTGGTTTTTTAGCAATTGCAAGTTTTCTTATAAATCTTTATAGAGTGATAAACTTCAAAACCAAAAACTATGCACAGGGGTGGCTCGTCCTGGTAAGTTTTACAAAAATATGATGTTACTTTCTTTTACATATGCCTTTTCCCCTTTTTTGGTGCAGCTTGATGGTAGGATACTACAGACAGCACAGTTGTGTTTGTGGTTTTTGTCTCCATATTGGCTGATAAAATGGATTTTTTCTGATAGTCTGTCATCAAGAGGATTGCTCAATTTTCGACCCAGTCGGATTGCAGTTCTAGGTTCCCATGCCCGTCAATAACCTGTTCTCGAAACTTTTTGTGGGTTAGAGATCTTACACCATTTTGCATATTATAATATAAGCTATGCAGCCATTTATCAATCCAATTTCAATGACAAAATGCCATAGGGGGTGGTACCATTTCAATGATTTATGGCTATGAGGATAAGTAGAACAAAACTTGTCAAATAAGTCTACTCCACCCATATTTTTGTTTGTACAGTACTTGAATATTGGGCTTCGTGACTTCTCGTTTACCTGTCTTTGATCTGACTTTACTCCAGTGTCACCTACAGTAGAGAGCATGTTTAATTTTCTTGTATCTTGCCAGGAACATGCTATCATATCCTTAGATTCTCGGTTACATGTTGTTGGGAAGTAACCTTTCTTTTTCTTCAAATTTTTCATTTGTACAGGCAAAGTTTTTCGGTTTGCACTCACCGTACCACATGTTCCCAATCCACTCAACCTCAGGTCGTACCTTGGTTCCCCATTTTGTTGATGGCTTGCTTGGGAGATATTGTTTGAAGGATAGCCTACCTTTAAATTTAATCATACTTTCATCTATAGAAAGTGCTTCTCCAGGCTCATACTGCACTCCTAAGGAAAAAGGCAGTAACTGACAAAACTGAAAGTTGTGGCAATCACAGCTTTTTCTTCAAATTTTTGATCACTTACTTTTATCAAATAATAAATTAATAATTTTTTTTTTCGGCACTTTTTCCCTTCTTGTTACAACTTATTTTCTGTTTAAGGTGATAAAATATTCACTCTTTCATATTATAATTTACAGTTACTGCTGCTAGACTTTCGTTTTACAAGACCAAAAAGCAGTAAATGCACTTACGTCTTTTTTCCTTAGTACCTTGTTTGGGTCAAATGTTAAGAATTCTAAGGAAAAAAGCAGTAACTTCCAGTGGAAAAGACAACAGTAGATAATAATATGGCGGTTCTAGCTCACTTTCGGAGCCAACAGTAAATCAAGGGAAAATACTGTTTAAAGGACAATAAATCAAACAGTAACTCACGAATGAAAAATTACCCGAATCTATAGCTGATTGCTTCTATTTTCTTGAGCTGTCAAATCAATCTGTTTGAAATGTCTGCTACGAATAAACGAAAAATCTTCTACTCTACAAAATTGATAGTAACACAGTCTTTATCTTTAATAGTCTTCTTTCCAGTAACAACCAAGTGTAATTTATCATGTTTATTCAATTCTTTAATCTTTTTTTCATCCAAAACAGTCAAAAATCTGTTCGGTAAGTGTACTTTATAATCTTCCAAGTCGGCAATTATTGTTAAACCCGAATTTATTTTTCATTTTCTCCAGATTCAAAATTTTGTATTTCTTATTTTCTTCCAATTCATTTAACTTCTTATACTCTTTAAACTTACATTCTCCAATATCATTTAATTCCTTCAAGAACTCCATTTAAATAGAAAAAATTTAAAGACGATGAAGATGAAATTTGCTAACAATCACTCGAGAAGTCGAGGGAATTGCCAACATCTTCATTGTTTGACGAGGTTCTTCATTTAATTTCTCCAAATGTACTATAAAATCATCGAGGATTTCTGGCTTAAAATCGTAGACAAATTCAACATCCAGATAATGAAAAAATACAGGTAATATCTTTTCATAATAAACGTGTGTATCGATACCCACAAACCTAATGTATTCTTTCAAAAGGAAAATAATTTTATCAATGGTTCTAATAGATAAGTAAAAATTTTTATTCTGTTTTCTAAATTCTGTAACAAATTTTGTTTGTTTTTTACCTCCATATTGCAATTTTGTAAGCAGATTATTCAAATGTGTTAGTTTATTTCGAAATTTCTTAGGTTTAGGTCTTTCGTACAAAATTAAATTACAATCTCTACAAACTAAATATTTTTTATCAATAATTTCTCCTCTATTATAACACTTGTAACAGTTGGCATTATACTCTTCCATTTAAACAAAAAAAAGATTTTTTTTTTTTATAAATGGAGATTATGGAACTAAGTCTACCGAGATATAAATTTTTCAGCCCGTCCTGGGTATGACGTTAAACTGCCTCTTCCCACCTAACCATTCCCTAATTCCTACCAATCCCCCTCCAGGGTCTTTTAAGTACCCGTCCTCTGACCGTTCCAGTGCATGGCTCGCTGGGAGTGCTTAAGCCGGCACTAGATGCCCTATCTGGTGTCGGTGAGAGCTGATGTGAGCTTGTCTCTGCCGAGGCGTAGGTCATGTACTGGTTCAGAAGCCAGCCACTTCGGTCCTTGGTCAGGAAGTGTGTTCAGTAGGCAGGGGTGTCGGAGCCCCTGTTGCCACGTGCGAGTCCAAGTTGTGCGCGTATTCCCGACTTGGGTAATCGATGGAAACCGGGCCTCGGGGAACTGAGGTAGGGTTGTCCCCCAAGCTACGGTTTGTGGGACACCCGAGGGCATGCCCGCTCCCGGTGAATCGGCCCGCACTACTAAACACGATGCGCTGGTGACCTTATGTATGGAAACTCAAACCACCCCACCCTTAGGGCAAGAATTCGGAGTAAGAGACAACGATCCAGAGAAAAAGCGACAGTTGTCAGATTCTGAAATGAATCGTATATCAAACAAAGGGAAAGTGGAAGAAAAAGTAAGAGCTGAAAATATGAACGTTCCAACTCCACTATATCTAATCGTTAGTCACAAGGATGAGGGCAAAACTCTAACGAAGGTTAGTCCTTTCCTTATTAACAAAAGCGTTTGTTTTTTTCCTCAGGCGGTCAACCTAAAGCTGTGAGCAAATTGAGGAATGGAACTATCTTGGTGGAGGCAGCGAACCACATCCAAGCCAAAAAATTCCTTCAGATGACGAGTTTTTTCGATCAGGTGGAAGTCGTCGTTCAACCGCACTCCTCACTGAACACCTCCAAGGGGATCGTCTTCTGTCGTGACCTGATGGAGTGTAGTGAGGAAGAAATCAAGGACGAGCTGCAGTGTGAAATGGTAACCGATGTGGTCAGAATGCTTCGGACGGAGAATGGGAGAAAGGTCCCTACTCCTGGTCTAATTCTGACCTTTGCATTTCCCCAACCCCCAAAAACTATTAAGGCTGGATACTTATCCTTGACGGTACGGCCCTACTTCAAAAATCCGCAGCGGTGTTTCCGTTGTCAGAGATTCGGGCACTCTACTAAGACGTGCTCGGGACCCGAGACATGTTCCCGTTGCGGCGATGAAGGCCACCAAGAAGACGGATGCAAGAACGACGTCAGGATGCGTGAACTGCAAGGGTAAACACGCGGCGACCTCTAAGGAATGCAAAGTTTACTTAGAGGAAAAGGAAAGTTTTGAAGATAGTTACTATAGACAAACTTTCCTTTAACGAAGCCCGTAAAGAGTATAGGAGAAGAATCGCTCCAACCCCTAAAAAGGGAGTCTCATACTCCGAAGCTGCTTCAGCCCCAGTCCAATCCGCACAGTGCCCGTCATGTACTGCTTTAGAGGGTATGGTTCTCAAATTAACAGAGCAGGTTGCCGCTTTGGTTAAACAGCTTGCAGCCGGTACCGGACAACATCCGTTGGCATCCACCAGTAAGCCTTCCCAAGCAGTCCACACGCCCCATATTAAGTCCAACACACAGACTCAAGCTCGCCCAACAGCTACTTCTACTTTCAGAGATAAGGTGCAACAAAATACGAAATCCACCTTATCTTTGGAAGAGAGGAAAAAACTCACCGACAAACTTAAAAAGAACATAGAAACAAAATCAGAAAATAGATCAAAATCCCTAGTAAAAAAGACTAACTCATCCTCGTCCAGATCCTCACAATTATCACTTGATGATGATATGATTGAGGACCCTTTGGAGATGCAGACAGAGTTCCAAACTGTTCATGGTAACTTCCGTCCTGTATCTAAGCAAAGAAAAAAAATTACGATGAACTAGCACAAAATAAAATATATAATATAATATAAAATGCTGTTACAATGGAATATTAATGGTTTGAGAAGCCACTTTGAAGACTTAAAACTACTTATAAAGACAAGAAAACCTAAATTCATTTGCCTACAAGAGACTAAATTGTCTCCTCTTACTCATTTCAAACAAAATGGTTATGACATCTTTCGCCTAGATCATCACCAACAAATTGCCTGTGGAGGTGTGGCTATTCTAGCAGATTCTTCTGTTAATGCTAGAGCCTTGAACATCGTCACAAACCTCCAGGCAGTAGCAGTATCAATTGATGTTCCTTTTAAATTAACCATCTGCTCCATATATATTTACCTTCCCCTTTTGATTTATCTCTTGATGATCTACGTGATCTGTATAGCCAACTCCCTTCTCCTTTCTTGATGGTTGGTGATTTCAATGCACACCATCGCTCTTGGGGTTCCAACCATTCTGATCGGAGGGGTAATATGGTTGCGGATTGTGGGATGAAGTGGCAGCGGTCGTTCTCAATGACGAGTCGGCCACTTACATGTGCCCTAGGACTGGCATATGGTCGGCAATCGACCTGTCAATCTGCAGTCCGGTCGTGGCAACTCGAGTGCATTGGTCCGTACTTCCCGACCTGTCAGGGAGTGACCATGCGCCCATTGCCGTGGCTTTTCAATCCTTTCCGTCTTCGACAGGCAGGTGTCCCAGGTGGAAAATTAAGAGGGCTGACTGGAACGAGTACAAAAAAGAACATAGTTTTCTCAAACTACTAATATAGAATTAAACGACATAAATACAGCCACTGAATTATTTACATCTAATATTATAACATCCGCAGAGCGAAGCATTCCAAAATCCTCAGGTTCACCAAACAAACGCCAGGTTTCTTGGTGGTCTGAAGAATGTTCGGCGGCTCTAAAGGAACGTCGAAAATGTTTAAGACAGTTCAACAGATCACCGAATGAAGAAAATTTAAGTAGGTACAGAAGAGCACGGGCAAAAGCAAGACAGGTTTTTAGACAGAGACGGCGGCAGTCCTGGCTGGACTACACAGATCTAATAAAACGAACAAACTCCTGCATCTGATGTTTGGAGGAAGCTTCGATCTGTTTGCTGCAAGACCTCCCCACCTTCTCTTATTGCTCTGAAAAATGGTACCGATGTGGTAACTGATCCCTTGACAGTTCCAATTTACTCGGCTCACATTTTGCGGAAATTTCAAAAACGTCATCTTACAATAGGGAGTTTCAAAATTTCAAAACAAATACAGAAAGACATCCTCTAAATTTAAATATTAATAACAACTCTCCTTTAAACCTTCCCTTTACCATTGATGAACTTGATTCATCACTAAAGGCGACATCAAATTCTGCTCCAGGTCCCGATAACATACATTATGCCATGTTGCGGAACCTGACGGAGGATGGAAAACAAGATCTTCTGAAATTATATAATAGAATATATTTAGAAAACACATTCCCTAATTCTTGGCGTCGTTCAAACATTATCGCTCTCCAAAAACCGGGCCAAGATAGAACTTCTCCAGGAGCCTATAGACCAATTTCGCTTACTAGCAGTCTCTGCAAAGTATTCGAAAGGATGGTCAACAGACGCCTTGTTTGGTTTCTGGAGAAAAATAATCTTTCTTTCACCTTCCCAGTGCGGATTCCGACAAGGCCGGTCTACAAGTGACCATCTACTTGCCTTGGAATCGGCAATCCTGAATTCTTTTATTGAAAGAAAACAGTTGATCGCGGTATTCTTCGACATTTCGAAGGCTTATGACAAAGCTTGGAGAAGGGGGATATTAAATGCTTTAATATCTTGGGGTGTAGGGGGCCACATGGTTTTCTTTCATACAGGGCTTCTTGTCGGAAAGAACCATACAGGTCAAACTTGGGACAACCATTTCCGATTCCTTCACGCTGGAAAATGGTATTCCACAAGGTAGCGTTCTAAGCTGCACTCTGTTTGCCATTGCAATCAATAACATATCGTCCTGCGTTACCCCTCCTGTGCGCTGTTCTTTGTTTGTAGATGATTTCTCTATTTACATCTCTACAAAGAGGCTAGCAGTGGGGGAGAGAGCTTTACAGCTTACCATCAACAGGCTTGAGCAGTGGTGCGGAGTGACGGGTTTTTCTTTCTCGCCACCTAAAACAAAAGCAATCGTTTTCTCCAGAATGCGTACCGTTGAGCAGCCAACGCTCTCTTTGCTGGGTCAGAGAATCACTACTTGTGACAATATCAGATTCCTGGGTCTCACATTTGATACCCGGCTAACTTGGGTGCCTCACCTGAAAGACCTAAAAGATCGATGCGTCAAACGCTTAAACATACTGAGAGCTTTAAGCGGAACAAAATGGGGGGCTGACAGGACATGCATGCTCAGGTTCTACAAAAGCCACCATCCGTTCCTGTCTAGATTATGGATGTCAAGCATATGGGTCCGCAAGACCCAGTGCTCTCAAAATGCTTGACCCAGTCCATAATTCTGCTTTAAGACTGGCCACTGGAGCTTTTCGATCTTCTCCTATTAACAGTCTTCTCGCAGAAACGGGAGAACCCCCTCTTTCGCATAGACGACAACAACTGTCCCTAAACTATGTTCACGCTCTTTCAGGGAAGCCAGAAAACCCTGCGTTTTGAACCGGTCCTGCGAAATCCACTCTATAATTCTTTCCTAGCGAGACCAAATCTTCCTTCACCCTTAGGCGTTAGGGCCAAATCCTACGCTTATGAAATAGGAATAACCGATTACCAGTTTAAAGTCGTTCATCAATGTGATATCCCACCCTGGAGCGTATCAATGCCTACAACTATTTTAAATCTCTCTAGGTTTAAAAAAGTCTCCACTCCAGAAACAGTCTACCAACAAGAATTCCGTCAAATACTAGGCAGCCTCGCACCTTGCGATGTTGTCTATACTGACGGGTCAAAGGAACGTTGTAGAACTGGATGTGCTTTCGTCACTGGGGTAAGACGATACGGATTCCGTCTCCCCAACGACTCTTCCATTTTCACGGCCGAATTAACAGCCATCCAAAAGGCCCTAAATATAACGTTTCCTATGACTAAAAAATTGGTTATCTGCAGCGACTCCCTTAGTGGTATACAAGCCATCAGCGATATGTATTCCAAACACATCATCATCCGCGAAATATGGCATTCTTTGTCTTCCCTTCAGTCCGAAGGTGTTGCTGTCTTTCTTGTCTGGGTACCTGGTCACATTGGAGTATCCGGAAACGAGCTGGCAGATAGAGGAGCTAAGGAAGCATTACAACTCCAGCCTTACACCGCACGGATGATTTCTTCCGACATTACCCCGGTAGTGAAGGGCAAACTGAAAGCCAAATGGAATAGCGATTGGCGGGCAGTCGTCAACAACAAGTTACGGCTTATTAAAGACTGCGTTGGACTCTGGGAAACAGCGAACCGCCCGAGTCGTCCGTGAGGAGGTTGTGTTGTGTCGCCTGCGGCTAGGCCACACGCTTCTCACACATGGCTTCCTCATGAGTAGAGATGATCCTCCGGTCTGCGACACATGCGACACTGTTATTACAGTTGAACATATGCTTGTTGACTGCCCTCGCTACTCGGTACATAGGCGCAACTCGAATCTGCCGGCTTCGTTGAACGATATCCTTTGTGATGACGAGACGGCAACTCAAACACTTCTATGTTTTCTGAAAGCAACGTCGCTGATAAACAAAATATAGTATTGTGTTAAGTTTATCTATTCCGAATTATTGATAGTTGTTAATATATATTAATTTTATTATTTAATTTTTATTTATCATTATTATGACAGCTGCCAAATTAGCCCCTTTACAGCTACCTTGGTGGCAGTAAAATTTGTTAAGTTTTTACAGTTTATTGAATTAATGTTACGTACCTTGTCCTTATTTATGTTCTATTTATATTTTTAGCTCCTACATGGGTTAAGACCTCTTTACAGTCTTTCCCTTGTTATATTTATTGTTATCTAGTTTTAAGTATAAATTATTTACTCACGTACTTGTCATATACAATGTAATCTTTATGTACCTAATTGACACTACCAAATACGAGTAGGTGTCAATTCTTTCTTGAGGGCAATGATAACCTCAGCGTTTTTTGCCCCTTAAATAAAAAAAAAAAAAAAAAAAAAAAAAAAAAAAAAAAAAAAAAAAATTTTCAGCACAAATGTTTATGTTTACATTTCTACAACAGAGATAAATATAAATAATTTCATTCTATTGTACAACTATTTAGGATATTTTGTCTATGATTACAAAGATTATTCCGGAAGAAATCGAGATTTTTCATCAGCGAAAGAGTATATTTTTGAAGTTTTAGAAGGAATGAAAGAGAATAATATGAACATCATCAATTATTGTAAAAGACAAAATGAAATGATTGTGTCTTTGGTGTAGTGTTGTTAGTGTGCGTGTTTGCGCTATGGGGAATCACATCACATTCAACTTCTACGGTGTCTATTGTTTAGAGACTTGGCCCTGCACTGCTACTGTCCAACCAAGTTAATGGCTAGGAGCTGTAATTCGGGTCTTAGACTCTGGAATTTTTTTGTTCCCAAGTCTCATTTTTCTTTGGTAACTACTGTGTAGAAGTTGATGGAGAGATACAATTAGGGAATTTGTGTCGGGTGTTTTGTAAGTGTAATGTTGTATTAATGAATGATGTGAATGATGAATGTAATGAACGAATTAAGGAAGAGAAGGAATGTACGAATTAAGGAAGAGAAGGAATTAAGGAATGAAGTGGAAAGGTGAGGAAGCAAATGGCGCGCCAACCACAGTTGTCATTACTCGGCTTGTTCTATAGTCATTACACTATGGCCACTCGTGTAAAGACTTGTCCCCAACCACTGAACGACAACCATGTCTTCCTCAATAAAAAGCGCGCCTGAAGCTCTGGGATTTGAACCCAGAACCTCAGGCTTTGAAGACAAGCGTCTTACCAACTGAGCTACGGAGAGTCTCGAAAGATATAAGCTATATCTCTGCTATATAAGTTGTTCAACTAGGAGTGCTAGTTTACAAGTTTATTAATAATTTTATATTTCAAAAACCACTCAACCGATTTTAATGAAATTTTGGTACACATATAGTAAATACTTTAACTCTTTCGACTTAACTTATCCATAAGGGTGAAATCATCCCCTATTTCTTAATATTCATAAAAAAATAAAAAAAATTATCAGAAAAATCTGAAACTTCAAAAACAAGCGAGTTCAACTTAAAATTTCATGAAAATAACAAAATTTTCAAAATCTACCCCCATCATCCCTTATCTTTAAACTCTTATATCTCGAGAACTATTGGAGCTTTTTTGATGAAATTTGGTATATAGGATCAGTAAATATTAAAGTATTTTTTAAAATCATCACTTCCGGTCCAACCCTTAAGATGACCTTGAAATAGTTTTTTCCTAATATCATCCCTATTTTTCAAAATTTTTTAATGCAATTTAAAATGTATACTTTTATCAATGTCTTTAACAATTCTGTAAAGTTTTAAAATTATCCGATGAATAATAGTGAAAATAACGTGATTTTTACTGAATTTCTCTAATATCGTTTCTTAATCACATCATAGGCTAAAAATTTCTCAGAAACCACAACCACATAACATGTCGAGTTAGTAATAGCATTTTGAAAATCCATATTGATAATTATATCGTTCTTTGAACCAGAAATATTTGTCAAACTCTTTGTTGTATCAATGACATAAATAGGTCTATTCGCTAAAAATTCTTTGGGATTGTAATACATTTCCTTATTATTACAGTAAACTTTCTTAAAATCTTGATACATCTGATACATGATTCTGAAAAGACCCCCTGAAATGTTTAAATTTTGTAATTCATCTGGATAATAAGAACCGTTCAATTTTACTCTGATATTTTTTACATTCAAACTATCGAACTTTGAAGGATTTTTTTCTTGATTATTCTGTCTATCTGTTTGAAAACCTATAATAACGAACTTGGGATTGAAGATATATCTATAAATGTTTGTAATATCGAACGAATAAGTTGTTCCGGAAATACCTTTTTGTTCAATACATTGCCTATCTAGAAAATTAAACATAATGTTTTGACTATTTGTAATTTCATCAATCAATCTAATTTTACTCGTGGTTTTATAATCAATCATTGGAACTCTAATAAAAAAATCTGTAATTGTTATTTTTCCATCAACAGGCATAACATTTCCAGTTGCAGTCCTTCAGAATCACATCATCGTCTTCTGCTCTTATAAAACTTAGATAAAATCCTCCTTTATAGATCGGAATAGTAACATTTTCAAAAAATCCTAATCCAAAATGAGATAAATTTCCAGCTGCTTCAAAAACACCAAATTTAAAATCTGATTCAAAGCCATTAGAAGTTTGAGAAATAACATCACTTTTTGAATACGAAATAGTTCCTTTAATAGTGCTTAACTGACCACAGTTTTCGACTTCTTTCTATCAATTTATTGTGTTTTCTTACTTCAATCTTAGAATATAAAAACGGTATAAAATTATCGATTAATCTAACATTATCAGTTCCAAGATATGCTTGATCATCTTGTTTTTTTAAAGTTCCAGAAATATAAAACTGGAAGTTAGACGAGCAAAAGTTATCTCCAAAATCAATATTAAACTCAGTTCTTTTATTCGGTTCATTCAAATGTTGTTTACTAATTGGATAGAAATTTTTAAACTCCGCCCTTTCAATATCACTAGCATATTTTCTGTAGTCCGCCATTTAATAAGAGAAAATTTAGAAATTTTAAACATCATGTATAAGAAAGATATCATTTTTTCATCGATCTAATGTACGTTTTTATAAGAAAAGATATAAATTAGAGTCATTTTTTAATGATCTACTTCGTCATATTCAGGATTCTCTTCCTTAAATTTTGCGATCTCGGTCACATATTTCAATAAAATTTGCACAGGATAGTAACCGCTATCTATAATATTGTTCCAATCAACTGTATCTTTATTTTCATCCAAAAACTTTATACTCAAGTGTTGATAGAGACAAAGAACAGACATATGATCTTTTAATTGATAATGTATATTTTCTTGAATGAACTCTGATGATAAAGTTTGATATTTAGCAATGTTATACCAATTCAATTTGTTTACGTATAATCTCATCATATCTTCGGATAATTCATATTTTTGAGAAATATCATCCCAATGTTCTTTTTTCAAATCTCTTTCGTGTTGCATTATAAAAAGATCGAAAGCACTGTAATGTCCCGCCATCTCTATTTATTAAGAAAAAATTTCAAGTTTTTATAAATTGGCTCTTTTTAGCGTTACATTCAGCACATTTTCCAGAAACTCTTTTAACTCCATTGATATTTGCATAGTATTTTATATCATTTGTATCAGTTTTTGCCTTACACCTCACACAATATATGAGCGCCATTTATAAAGGAATAATTTAAAATGAATCATCATAACCACCTAATCTATTAAATCTGTTATCAATATTTTCAAAAGATTTATTAACATCTTTTTTAAATGTATTAAAGTTTTCTTCTAGTTTATTTACTTTATCGAGATATAAAGAGTATTGATCATCTATTCTTTTAAGTAATTCATTATTATGTGTTACTTTCTCATTGAAACGTGTACCAAAATCTTCAAAAAAGTTTACTTTCTCATTGAAACGTGTATCAAAATTTTCAAGAATTTTTGTAACTGCTTCACTAACTGTTTCATTAACATTATTTTTATATGTATTAGCCCTTCGACGCGTTTTGCCGTACCTAGTACGTGCGCACTGAGCGTTTGAGAACGCGTTTTGCCGTGCCTGGTACGCGAAGCGATGTATCGACGATTTTCGGTTTTTATTTGATGGTCACTCGAATATTGGCCTATCGAAAGTGATATTGATTTAAAGCTTATGAGTTTAGCTATCGATATCAATAGTCATTATGTTACTCAAAAAACAACTGACATCGTAAAAAGAGTCTAGAATATGACGCAATGAATCAGCTGTTCTCGCTACTGACGACGAACCAGTCCAGCCGGTTCTTTGTTTATGCGAAGTAGGGAGCTAATGTTTACATGTTGTTTTGTGATATTGTCAGTGTTTAAAAGTGTATTAATAATATTAATATCGTTTTAGTGGTTGTGCTGTGTAAATATTATGGTCTGTAAATCAAGTTCTCTCCAGTAATTTTTTCGTTTTTTTGTGATAGTTGCAAGTAAGCCTAACCTAAAATGGCAACTTTGAATGTTTGTTATTATACTAACATTATGGTAGGCCTAGTTCTCATTTATTTTACCAAATACAATTTTATTTAGTGTTGAAATAATACATATTCCTCATACAATGGCAGGACCCAGTAGAGTTAGTACAAACAGTGAAATCGATAGGCTACTTGACAGTGACAGTGATGATGATTCAGTTATGACTGAGCTAGATTTTGCACAAATGGAATTTGATCAAACCAATTCTGATAATGAGTTCCAGGATATTGTAGGGTTAGATAATGAAGAAGTTGAGGATTTTGCAAATTTGGGGGGAGGAGATGGAAATGCCAGTAGACCTAGGCCTAGACAAATGGCGAATTCAGACATGATTTGGGAAACTATGAACACTTATAATGGTATGAGAGAAAGTTTTTTATGTGACAGTGGCCCTAAAATGGAAACAAACAGCATTCTAGACACTTTTTTATTCTTTTTTGACCAAACACTAATAGACCTAATTGTGAATGAAACAAACAAGTATGCTGAACAAGAAATGGCTAAGAAAGGAATGATTTTTTCTCGGTTTTTCTCGACTATGGAAGTGGAGTCCATGCTCAAGGGATGAAATATATGTACTCTTAGCTATGTACATGATAATGAGTGTTGTAGTAAAACCTACAATAAGATCCTATTTCTCTAAAAATCCATTTTTAGAATCAAGGTTTTTCTCAACCATAATGTCATGTGACAGATTTGAACTCCTTTCCAAATTTCTGCATTTTAGCGATAACTCAGTTGATCATAGGCAAGAACAAAAAAAACTCAGAAAAATCTTTCCTGTAATCTCACACTTGACAAACAAATTTCAAGAAGCTTACCAGCCTTCACAAAATATTTCAATTGATGAATCGTTGTTGTTATGGAAGGGCAGACTGTCATTTAGACAGTACATTCCGCTGAAGGCTGCAAAGTTTGGGGTGAAAACCTATGAGCTCTGCGAGTCATCAACTGGCTATACATGGAATTTTATTGTATATACAGGCAGTGATACAGTGTTGGATTGTTCCCTCGTTACTCCAGAGATGAAAAAAACAGAAGCTATCGTTTTATGCTTAGTTGAAAAGCTTCTCAACCAAGGTTATACACTTTGGATGGACAATTTTTATAATGATCCTGAACTTGCTAAATTTCTGAAAAGTAAAAAAACTGATTGTGTAGGAACTTTGAGATTAGGAAGGAAATCTGTCCCCAAAGACTTCAAAAACAAAACGTTATCAAAAGGAGAAATACTAGTGGTTCACAGTGGGGATGTTTCCATCTTCAAATGGCGCGATAAGCGCATAGTTAGCCTTATATCAACATACCACAATATTGAAATGAAAACTTGTAGAAGTAGGTCAAATGTTGAAATGCTGAAACCTACAGTAGTTACAGATTACAACAGCAATATGGGTGGTGTTGATGTAAGGGATCAAATGTTGGAAAATTACCTTATGGAAAGAAAGCGTAACATAAAATGGTATGTCAAAGTTTTCAAACGACTGCTAAATGTAACCATATTGAACTGCTATATTATATGGAAGGCAAAAAATCCAAAAATAGACCATCTTACATTTAGGCTAGGCCTTATAAAAGAGATTATTGAACAATTCCAAGGAGGTTTAGAAAGACCCAGCTATGGTAGACCATCAATTGAGCCATCACCTGCTCGACTAGTAGAACGGCACTTTATTGACCGAATACCACCTTCTGGTAAGAAGGCAAAACCACAAAAACGATGTGTAGTTTGTTCCAAACATGGCCAAAGAAGGGAAACAGTTTTCTGGTGCCCAGATTGCGAAGCAGGTCTCTGTGTGGGGGAATGTTTCAAGGCATACCACACGAAAATCAACTTTTGAGGTAAAAATACTATTTTTCTTGTTGTAAATACATATAAATGTCATAAAACTGTATTGTTTTATCATTTTCAGGTTATGTTTGTCTAAAAATAAAAATATAATGATCTATGTGTGTTTTTATTTACATGCACAGCTTAAAACATATCGGAGTAGCAAAATTTAAGAAAACTGCAGAAAAACTCACGCAGTAAAGGGGGTATAGGTGCACACAAAAAAAAACGCGTCGAAGGGTTAGAGTTTTCTTCTAGTTTATTTACTTTATCAAGTAATTCACCAACATCGTCTACTGATCTTTTACTTCTTTCTTCAAGTTTTTCATAGACTTCTGTTGTAAAATCTGTAACATGCTGTTTATGATTCTCGTAATTTTTGTTTAGTTCATTAAACATTTTAATATGATCTTCTAATTGAATCATTAGAAACAACATCAAATGGATTAATTCCTTTACTAACACTGCTAATTCTTTTTCCTTTAAAATCTAAGGCATTTTTAACATTCGGATCATGTAAATCAACAATATCGATGTTTTCTGATAATTTTAGAGGTTTTAAAATTTGTTCTTTAACAACAACATCATGTTTGTCAATACCAGGTCGAACACCGACAATTCTTTTTTTATTAGCCAAACTAACATAATTCTTTTCAACTTTGATCGCTTCAGTAATTTTATCAGCTTTTTCGATATGAGACATTAAATTGGTAAATATTTTTTTTTGCACCATCTTCAAATTCTTTTTTCAATGTTTTTATTTTATCAGCAACTTCACTTGAACTCATGAAATTTGCAAGTTTGTTATCATATTCTGCTTTAAAATCTTCAATCTCGACAGCAAACATATCTGAATCTGGAAGGTTTTGTAATAAATTTTCTAACTTGTTTTCAAACTCATTTCTCAAACTATCAAAATTGAAACTATTATCTACATTTTGAATAATTTGTGTTCCAAATACGTCAAAAATATTTTGTGAATCCATATTTATTAAGCAATAATTTGTTGACAACTTCTTTAAAATCTTTACCTTCAGCCAGTTCATTCAAAACAAAAACACATAAATGACCACAAATTGGGGGATCTTTATAATCTTGAATCTGAGAATCATTGTAGTAGACGCTTGATTTTTTCAAATATTTAATCAATTCTATAGGTGGTTTGTCCTCAATTCTTCCATACGAATCAAAATAACATGCATTCTTATCATTTTTATAATAACAAATCCAATGCGTTCCACTTCCCATAATCGAGTCTAAATTCACAATTCCACATTCAAATTTCTTAACTTTTTCAGGTAATGTATCTCTCATGAAGATTCCTCTAAAATGTTTAATATTTTTTGCAGATTTCTTCCAATTCCCCGAATGTTAAAGGTTTGATTTCAAATTTTTTTTAATGTTTGATTTCACGTAATTCAAAGTTTTTTCATCTAATCCAGATCCTGTAACATCTTCCAACTCTTTATCTAACCAATTTAAAATGTTTCGAACAATAGGAATCACATCTTTTTTAACGATTGGAGCAGCTTTACGAACATAAGGAACAACATTTTTAACAACTGGAATACTTTCTACAAAATCTAATAAATCTTTCAAAAGTCCACCATTTTTAAGTTCTTTCAACTGATTATAAGAAAATTCTATTCTGGTTCCTTTATTGTTTTTCTTATGTTTTTCGAGTTTATTGTATTGTCTATTTGTTAAAAATATCTTATCTTCACCATTTTTTAGTTGATCTATTTTAAATTGAATACTAACGGGTATTTTTTTCTTAAAAGCGGATTTTATTTTTTCTTTCTGATTTTTGCTGAAATTTACATTCACCTCCATTTATATAGTTAAAATTTCAAGTTCTCTTCGATTCCCATTCCTAGTTTTCTCTTCAAAAACATTGCTCCAGCTGTTGGAAGCGCAACAAATCTTTCACCTAAACTAGCATCTTTTGATAAAAATCTATCCATTGCTTTATCTTGCAAAATTTTATCTGCTATATGTCTGGAATTTGTGTCTCTATGTTTTGCATAAAAAATATCGTGTTCCATAGCAGCTTGATCTAATTTATTTATACCAGGATCTCCTCTTTTTAGTCTTTTTTCGAGTTTTGTGCCAGGCCCCAGATACTGATAAGTTGGTACGTGTAATTCAAAAGGTAAATTGTTGATAAAATCATTCAAAAGTCCGCTACCTTCAATCATAGATGAACTTATTGCTGGCAAAACTCGTTTTAAATATTTAAATTCCATCAGGTTTTTCAATCATTTCATCAAGTTTGTTCGAAATAAAATCTTTAATCGCTTTCTTTTCGTTTCAAAAAGTTGTTGTTTCCAGCCTTTTCTTGAGCATAAATATAATTTATAATTCCATCGAGTTTTGTCAAATCGTCGATATATCTGTACTCAATCTTATTATCATTGTATTTTCTTACACCTGATCCTTCGATTCGTTTTTTCCCAAATTGGTTTAATTAATTTAATATATTTTTTACCTCTACTTGACTTAGGCTTCTTAGTAGATGGATCATTATTTTTGTAAATTGAGTCAGATTCCCATAAAATTTCTGTATACTTTTTCAAATCTTCTTCAGAATATAAATTATCTTTTGGAGCGTCATAGTCTGTTAATAATCTCCATAAACCTTGAGTACCTTCGTACATTTTTTTCATTAATAATTATATCATTTTGTTCAAAATTCACTGGTAAATTTCCAATCATAAAACTTTTCTTTTTTCTATCCCAATACAAACCAAATTTATCATCCTTCGCTCTAGGAAGGAATTTTTACCAATTTTACCAATTATTATATCCGTCGTTCCAGGACTTATTGGTTCAACTATTGTAGATTCTTCAATGATTCTAGGTCTAAATGGTGTTGACGATGGTAATTTTGGCAATTCAAACTCAGATTCTGGTATCGAAATATCGGCAAATTGTCGTACAACTGGAACCAAATTCATTAAATTTTGATTATCGCTTAAAACATTTTCAATTTTGCCCTCAACATTTTTATTGCAGAAGTTACAGGTTGATTAATTTTTTGAATAAATTCTTGTTCTTTTTCATCCATTCGAATCTGTTCTTTAAATTCTTTGATTAATTTCTTTTCGATTTGATCAAGTTTTTTCGCCTCTTCAGAAGTTACGTTCGCCATTTATTTAGGAAAATTTTGAAACGTGGAACACGAAACGTGGAACGTAAAAACGTGAACGTGGAACGTAAAAACGTGAACGTGGAACGTAAAAACGTGAACGTGGAACGTAAAAACGTGAACGTGGAACGTAAAACGTGAACGAGATTATTACACGTTTATATTAGAAAATTTATTCAAATATTTACCATTTTTAGGCTAGGTTACCAAATTTAAGTAGGTACAGAAGAGCACGGGCCAAAGCAAGACAGGTATTTAGACAGAGACGGCGGCAGTCCTGGCTGGACTACACAGATCTAATAAAACGAACAACTCCTGCATCTGATGTTTGGAGGAAGCTTCGATCTGTTTGCTGCAAAGACCTCCCCACCTTCTCTTATTGCTCTGAAAAATGGTACCGATGTGGTAACTGATCCCTTGACAGTTTCCAATTTACTCGGCTCACATTTTGCGGAAATTTCAAAAACGTCATCTTACAATAGGGAGTTTCAAAATTTCAAAACAAATACAGAAAGACATCCTCTAAATTTAAATATTAATAACAACTCTCCTTTAAACCTTCCCTTTACCATTGATGAACTTGATTCATCACTAAAGGCGACATCAAATTCTGCTCCAGGTCCCGATAACATACATTATGCCATGTTGCGGAACCTGACGGAGGATGGAAAACAAGATCTTCTGAAATTATATAATAGAATATATTTAGAAAACACATTCCCTAATTCTTGGCGTCGTTCAAACATTATCGCTCTCCAAAAACCGGGCCAAGATAGAACTTCTCCAGGAGCCTATAGACCAATTTCGCTTACTAGCAGTCTCTGCAAAGTATTCGAAAGGATGGTCAACAGACGCCTTGTTTGGTTTCTGGAGAAAAATAATCTTCTTTCACCTTCCCAGTGCGGATTCCGACAAGGCCGGTCTACAAGTGACCATCTACTTGCCTTGGAATCGGCAATCCTGAATTCTTTTATTGAAAGAAAACAGTTGATCGCGGTATTCTTCGACATTTCGAAGGCTTATGACAAAGCTTGGAGAAGGGGGATATTAAATGCTTTAATATCTTGGGGTGTAGGGGGCCACATGGTTTCTTTCATACAGGGCTTCTTGTCGGAAAGAACCATACAGGTCAAACTTGGGACAACCATTTCCGATTCCTTCACGCTGGAAAATGGTATTCCACAAGGTAGCGTTCTAAGCTGCACTCTGTTTGCCATTGCAATCAATAACATATCGTCCTGCGTTACCCCTCCTGTGCGCTGTTCTTTGTTTGTAGATGATTTCTCTATTTACATCTCTACAAAGAGGCTAGCAGTGGGGGAGAGAGCTTTACAGCTTACCATCAACAGGCTTGAGCAGTGGTGCGGAGTGACGGGTTTTTTCTTTCTCGCCACCTAAAACAAAAGCAATCGTTTTCTCCAGAATGCGTACCGTTGAGCAGCCAACGCTCTCTTTGCTGGGTCAGAGAATCACTACTTGTGACAATATCAGATTCCTGGGTCTCACATTTGATACCCGGCTAACTTGGGTGCCTCACCTGAAAGACCTAAAAGATCGATGCGTCAAACGCTTAAACATACTGAGAGCTTTAAGCGGAACAAAATGGGGGGCTGACAGGACATGCATGCTCAGGTTCTACAAAGCCACCATCCGTTCCTGTCTAGATTATGGATGTCAAGCATATGGGTCCGCAAGACCCAGTGCTCTCAAAATGCTTGACCCAGTCCATAATTCTGCTTTAAGACTGGCCACTGGAGCTTTTCGATCTTCTCCTATTAACAGTCTTCTCGCAGAAACGGGAGAACCCCCTCTTTCGCATAGACGACAACAACTGTCCCTAAACTATGTTCACGCTCTTTCAGGGAAGCCAGAAAAACCCTGCGTTTGAACCGGTCCTGCGAAATCCACTCTATAATTCTTTCCTAGCGAGACCAAATCTTCCTTCACCCTTAGGCGTTAGGGCCAAATCCTACGCTTATGAAATAGGAATAACCGATTACCAGTTTAAAGTCGTTCATCAATGTGATATCCCACCCTGGAGCGTATCAATGCCTACAACTATTTTAAATCTCTCTAGGTTTAAAAAAGTCTCCACTCCAGAAACAGTCTACCAACAAGAATTCCGTCAAATACTAGGCAGCCTCGCACCTTGCGATGTTGTCTATACTGACGGGTCAAAGGAACGTTGTAGAACTGGATGTGCTTTCGTCACTGGGGTAAGACGATACGGATTCCGTCTCCCCAACGACTCTTCCATTTTCACGGCCGAATTAACAGCCATCCAAAAGGCCCTAAATATAACGTTTCCTATGACTAAAAAATTGGTTATCTGCAGCGACTCCCTTAGTGGTATACAAGCCATCAGCGATATGTATTCCAAACACATCATCATCCGCGAAATATGGCATTCTTTGTCTTCCCTTCAGTCCGAAGGTGTTGCTGTCTTTCTTGTCTGGGTACCTGGTCACATTGGAGTATCCGGAAACGAGCTGGCAGATAGAGGAGCTAAGGAAGCATTACAACTCCAGCCTTACACCGCACGGATGATTTCTTCCGACATTACCCCGGTAGTGAAGGGCAAACTGAAAGCCAAATGGAATAGCGATTGGCGGGCAGTCGTCAACAACAAGTTACGGCTTATTAAAGACTGCGTTGGACTCTGGGAAACAGCGAACCGCCCGAGTCGTCGTGAGGAGGTTGTGTTGTGTCGCCTGCGGCTAGGCCACACGCTTCTCACACATGGCTTCCTCATGAGTAGAGATGATCCTCCGGTCTGCGACACATGCGACACTGTTATTACAGTTGAACATATGCTTGTTGACTGCCCTCGCTACTCGGTACATAGGCGCAACTCGAATCTGCCGGCTTCGTTGAACGATATCCTTTGTGATGACGAGACGGCAACTCAAACACTTCTATGTTTTCTGAAAGCAACGTCGCTGATAAACAAAATATAGTATTGTGTTAAGTTTATCTATTCCGATTATTGATAGTTGTTAATATATATTAATTTTATTATTTAATTTTTATTTATCATTATTATGACAGCTGCCAAATTAGCCCCTTTACAGCTACCTTGGTGGCAGTAAAATTTGTTAAGTTTTTACAGTTTATTGAATTAATGTTACGTACCTTGTCCTTATTTATGTTCTATTTATATTTTTAGCTCCTACATGGGTTAAGACCTCTTTACAGTCTTTCCCTTGTTATATTTATTGTTATCTAGTTTTAAGTATAAATTATTTACTCACGTACTTGTCATATACAATGTAATCTTTATGTACCTAATTGACACTACCAAATACGAGTAGGTGTCAATTCTTTCTTGAGGGCAATGATAACCTCAGCGTTTTTTGCCCCTTAAATAAAAAAAAAAAAAAAAAAAAAAAAAAATTTTTCAGCACAAATGTTTATGTTTACATTTCTACAACAGAGATAAATATAAATAATTTCATTCTATTGTACAACTATTTAGGATATTTTGTCTATGATTACAAAGATTATTCCGGAAGAAATCGAGATTTTTCATCAGCGAAAGAGTATATTTTTGAAGTTTTAGAAGGAATGAAAGAGAATAATATGAACATCATCAATTATTGTAAAAGACAAAATGAATGATTGTGTCTTTGGTGTAGTGTTGTTAGTGTGCGTGTTTGCGCTATGGGGAATCACATCACATTCAACTTCTACGGTGTCTATTGTTTAGAGACTTGGCCCTGCACTGCTACTGTCCAACCAAGTTAATGGCTAGGAGCTGTAATTCGGGTCTTAGACTCTGGAATTTTTTTGTTCCCAAGTCTCATTTTTCTTTGGTAACTACTGTGTAGAAGTTGATGGAGAGATACAATTAGGGAATTTGTGTCGGGTGTTTTGTAAGTGTAATGTTGTATTAATGAATGATGTGAATGATGAATGTAATGAACGAATTAAGGAAGAGAAGGAATGTACGAATTAAGGAAGAGAAGGAATTAAGGAATGAAGTGGAAAGGTGAGGAAGCAAATGGCGCGCCAACCACAGTTGTCATTACTCGGCTTGTTCTATAGTCATTACACTATGGCCACTCGTGTAAAGACTTGTCCCCAACCACTGAACGACAACCATGTCTTCCTCAATAAAAAGCGCGCCTGAAGCTCTGGGATTTGAACCCAGAACCTCAGGCTTTGAAGACAAGCGTCTTACCAACTGAGCTACGGAGAGTCTCGAAAGATATAAGCTATATCTCTGCTATATAAGTTGTTCAACTAGGAGTGCTAGTTTACAAGTTTATTAATAATTTTATATTTCAAAAACCACTCAACCGATTTTAATGAAATTTGGTACACATATAGTAAATACTTAACTCTTTCGACTTAACTTATCCATAAGGGTGAAATCATCCCCTATTTCTTAATATTCATAAAAAAAAAAAAAATTATCAGAAAAATCTGAAACTTCAAAAACAAGCGAGTTCAACTTAAAATTTCATGAAAATAACAAAATTTTCAAAATCTACCCCCATCATCCCTTATCTTTAAAACTCTTATATCTCGAGAACTATTGGAGCTTTTTTGATGAAATTTGGTATATAGGATCAGTAAATATTAAAGTATTTTTTAAAATCATCACTTCCGGTCCAACCCTTAAGATGACCTTGAAATAGTTTTTTCCTAATATCATCCCTATTTTTCAAAATTTTTTAATGCAATTTAAAATGTATACTTTTATCAATGTCTTTAACAATTCTGTAAAGTTTTAAAATTATCCGATGAATAATAGTGAAAATAACGTGATTTTTACTGAATTTCTCTAATATCGTTCTTAATCACATCATAGGCTAAAAATTTCTCAGAAACCACAACCACATAACATGTCGAGTTAGTAATAGCATTTTGAAAATCCATATTGATAATTATATCGTTCTTTGAACCAGAAATATTTGTCAAACTCTTTGTTGTATCAATGACATAAATAGGTCTATTCGCTAAAAATTCTTTGGGATTGTAATACATTTCCTTATTATTACAGTAAACTTTCTTAAAATCTTGATACATCTGATACATGATTCTGAAAAGACCCCCTGAAATGTTTAAATTTTGTAATTCATCTGGATAATAAGAACCGTTCAATTTTACTCTGATATTTTTTACATTCAAACTATCGAACTTTGAAGGATTTTTTTCTTGATTATTCTGTCTATCTGTTTGAAAACCTATAATAACGAACTTGGGATTGAAGATATATCTATAAATGTTTGTAATATCGAACGAATAAGTTGTTCCGGAAATACCTTTTTGTTCAATACATTGCCTATCTAGAAAATTAAACATAATGTTTTGACTTTTTGTAATTTCATCAATCAATCTAATTTTACTCGTGGTTTTATAATCAATCATTGGAACTCTAATAAAAAAAATCTGTAATTGTTATTTTTCCATCAACAGGCATAACATTTCCAGTTGCAGTCTTCAGAATCACATCATCGTCTTCTGCTCTTATAAAACTTAGATAAAATCCTCCTTTATAGATCGGAATAGTAACATTTTCAAAAAATCCTAATCCAAAATGAGATAAATTTCCAGCTGCTTCAAAAACACCAAATTTAAAATCTGATTCAAAGCCATTAGAAGTTTGAGAAATAACATCACTTTTTGAATACGAAATAGTTCCTTTAATAGTGCTTAACTGACCACAGTTTTCGACTTCTTCTATCAATTTATTGTGTTTTCTTACTTCAATCTTAGAATATAAAAAACGGTATAAAATTATCGATTAATCTAACATTATCAGTTCCAAGATATGCTTGATCATCTTGTTTTTTTAAAGTTCCAGAAATATAAAACTGGAAGTTAGACGAGCAAAAGTTATCTCCAAAATCAATATTAAACTCAGTTCTTTTATTCGGTTCATTCAAATGTTGTTTACTAATTGGATAGAAATTTTTAAACTCCGCCCTTTCAATATCACTAGCATATTTTCTGTAGTCCGCCATTTAATAAGAGAAAATTTAGAAATTTTAAACATCATGTATAAGAAAGATATCATTTTTTCATCGATCTAATGTACGTTTTTATAAGAAAAGATATAAATTAGAGTCATTTTTTAATGATCTACTTCGTCGTATTCAGGATTCTCTTCCTTAAATTTTGCGATCTCGGTCACATATTTCAATAAAATTTGCACAGGATAGTAACCGCTATCTATAATATTGTTCCAATCAACTGTATCTTTATTTTCATCCAAAAACTTTATACTCAAGTGTTGATAGAGACAAAGAACAGACATATGATCTTTTAATTGATAATGTATATTTTCTTGAATGAACTCTGATGATAAAGTTTGATATTTAGCAATGTTATACCAATTCAATTTGTTTACGTATAATCTCATCATATCTTCGGATAATTCATATTTTTGAGAAATATCATCCCAATGTTCTTTTTTCAAATCTCTTTCGTGTTGCATTATAAAAAGATCGAAAGCACTGTAATGTCCCGCCATCTCTATTTATTAAGAAAAAATTTCAAGTTTTTATAAATTGGCTCTTTTTAGCGTTACATTCAGCACATTTTCCAGAAACTCTTTTAACTCCATTGATATTTGCATAGTATTTTATATCATTTGTATCAGTTTTTGCCTTACACCTCACACAATATATGAGCGCCATTTATAAAGGAATAATTTAAAATGAATCATCATAACCACCTAATCTATTAAATCTGTTATCAATATTTTCAAAAGATTTATTAACATCTTTTTTAAATGTATTAAAGTTTTCTTCTAGTTTATTTACTTTATCGAGATATAAAGAGTATTGATCATCTATTCTTTTAAGTAATTCATTATTATGTGTTACTTTCTCATTGAAACGTGTACCAAAATCTTCAAAAAAGTTTACTTTCTCATTGAAACGTGTATCAAAATTTTCAAGAATTTTTGTAACTGCTTCACTAACTGTTTCATTAACATTATTTTTATATGTATTAGCCCTTCGACGCGTTTTGCCGTACCTAGTACGTGCGCACTGAGCGTTTGAGAACGCGTTTTGCCGTGCCTGGTACGCGAAGCGATGTATCGACGATTTTCGGTTTTATTTGATGGTCACTCGAATATTGGCCTATCGAAAGTGATATTGATTTAAAGCTTATGAGTTTAGCTATCGATATCAATAGTCATATGTTACTCAAAAAACAACTGACATCGTAAAAAGAGTCTAGAATATGACGCAATGAATCAGCTGTTCTCGCTACTGACGACGAACCAGTCCAGCCGGTTCTTTTGTTTATGCGAAGTAGGGAGCTAATGTTTACATGTTGTTTTGTGATATTGTCAGTGTTTAAAAGTGTATTAATAATATTAATATCGTTTTAGTGGTTGTGCTGTGTAAATATTATGGTCTGTAAATCAAGTTCTCTCCAGTAATTTTTTCGTTTTTTGTGATAGTTGCAAGTAAGCCTAACCTAAAATGGCAACTTTGAATGTTTGTTATTATACTAACATTATGGTAGGCCTAGTTCTCATTTATTTTACCAAATACAATTTTATTTAGTGTTGAAATAATACATATTCCTCATACAATGGCAGGACCCAGTAGAGTTAGTACAAACAGTGAAATCGATAGGCTACTTGACAGTGACAGTGATGATGATTCAGTTATGACTGAGCTAGATTTTGGCACAAATGGAATTTGATCAAACCAATTCTGATAATGAGTTCCAGGATATTGTAGGGTTAGAGATAATGAAGAAGTTGAGGATTTTGCAAATTTGGGGGGAGGAGATGGAAAATGCCAGTAGGACTAGGCCTAGACAAATGGCGAATTCAGACATGATTTGGGAAAACTATGAACACTTATAATGGTATGAGAGAAAGTTTTTTATGTGACAGTGGCCCTAAAATGGAAACAAACAGCATTCTAGACACTTTTTTATTCTTTTTTGACCAAACACTAATAGACCTAATTGTGAATGAAACAAACAAGTATGCTGAACAAGAAATGGCTAAGAAAGGAATGATTTTTTCTCGGTTTTCTCGACTATGGAAGTGGAAGTCCATGCTCAAGGGATGAAATATATGTACTCTTAGCTATGTACATGATAATGAGTGTTGTAGTAAAACCTACAATAAGATCCTATTTCTCTAAAATCCATTTTTAGAATCAAGGTTTTTCTCAACCATAATGTCATGTGACAGATTTGAACTCCTTTCCAAATTTCTGCATTTTAGCGATAAACTCAGTTGATCTTAGGCAAGAACAAAAAAAACTCAGAAAAATTCTTTCCTGTAATCTCACACTTGACAAACAAATTTCAAGAAGCTTACCAGCCTTCACAAAAAATATTTCAATTGATGAATCGTTGTTGTTATGGAAGGGCAGACTGTCATTTTAGACAGTACATTCCGCTGAAGGCTGCAAAGTTTGGGGGGTGAAAAACCTATGAGCTCTGCGAGTCATCAACTGGCTATACATGGAATTTTATTGTATATACAGGCAGTGATACAGTGTTGGATTGTTCCCTCGTTACTCCAGAGATGAAAAAAACAGAAGCTATCGTTTTATGCTTAGTTGAAAAGCTTCTCAACCAAGGTTATACACTTTGGATGGACAATTTTTATAATGATCCTGAACTTGCTAAATTTCTGAAAAGTAAAAAAAACTGATTGTGTAGGAACTTTGAGATTAGGAAGGAAATCTGTCCCCAAAGACTTCAAAACAAAAACGTTATCAAAAGGAGAAATACTAGTGGTTCACAGTGGGGATGTTTCCATCTTCAAATGGCGCGATAAGCGCCATAGTTAGCCTTATATCAACATACCACAATATTGAAATGAAAACTTGTAGAAGTAGGTCAAATGTTGAAATGCTGAAACCTACAGTAGTTACAGATTACAACAGCAATATGGGTGGTGTTGATGTAAGGGATCAAATGTTGGAAAAATTACCTTATGGAAAGAAAGCGTAACATAAAATGGTTATGTCAAAGTTTTCAAACGACTGCTAAATGTAACCATATTGAACTGCTATATTATATGGAAGGCAAAAAAATCCAAAATAGACCATCTTACATTTAGGCTAGGCCTTATAAAAGAGATTATTGAACAATTCCAAGGAGGTTTAGAAAGACCCAAGCTATGGTAGACCATCAATTGAGCCATCACCTGCTCGACTAGTAGAAACGGCACTTTATTGACCGAATACCACCTTCTGGTAAGAAGGCAAAACCACAAAAAACGATGTGTAGTTTGTTCCAAACATGGCCAAAGAAGGGAAAACAGTTTTCTGGTGCCCAGATTGCGAAGCAGGTCTCTGTGTGGGGGAATGTTTCAAGGCATACACACGAAAATCAACTTTTGAGGTAAAAATACTATTTTTCTTGTTGTAAATACATATAAATGTCATAAAACTGTATTGTTTTATCATTTTCAGGTTTTGTTTGTCTAAAAATAAAAATATAATGATCTATGTGTGTGTTTTTATTTACATGCACAGCTTAAAAACATATCGGAGTAGCAAAATTTAAGAAAACTGCAGAAAAAACTCACGCAGTAAGGGGGTATAGGTGCACACAAAAAAAAAACGCGTCGAAGGGTTAGAGTTTTCTTCTAGTTTATTTACTTTATCAAGTAATTCACCAACATCGTCTACTGATCTTTTACTTCTTTCTTCAAGTTTTTCATAGACTTCTGTTGTAAAATCTGTAACATGCTGTTTATGATTCTCGTAATTTTTGTTTAGTTCATTAAACATTTTAATATGATCTTCTAATTGAATCATTAGAACAACATCAAATGGATTAATTCCTTTACTAACACTGCTAATTCTTTTTCCTTTAAAATCTAAGGCATTTTTAACATTCGGATCATGTAAATCAACAATATCGATGTTTTCTGATAATTTTAGAGGTTTTAAAATTTGTTCTTTAACAACAACATCATGTTTGTCAATACCAGGTCGAACACCGACAATTCTTTTTTTATTAGCCAAACTAACATAATTCTTTTCAACTTTGATCGCTTCAGTAATTTTATCAGCTTTTTCGATATGAGACATTAAATTGGTAAATATTTTTTTTGCACCATCTTCAAATTCTTTTTTCAATGTTTTTATTTTATCAGCAACTTCACTTGAACTCATGAAATTTGCAAGTTTGTTATCATATTCTGCTTTAAAATCTTCAATCTCGACAGCAAACATATCTGAATCTGGAAGGTTTTGTAATAAATTTTCTAACTTGTTTTCAAACTCATTTCTCAAACTATCAAAATTGAAACTATTATCTACATTTTGAATAATTTGTGTTCCAAATACGTCAAAAATATTTTGTGAATCCATATTTATTAAGCAATAATTTGTTGACAACTTCTTTAAAATCTTTACCTTCAGCCAGTTCATTCAAAACAAAAACACATAAATGACCACAAATTGGGGGATCTTTATAATCTTGAATCTGAGAATCATTGTAGTAGACGCTTGATTTTTTCAAATATTTAATCAATTCTATAGGTGGTTTGTCCTCAATTCTTCCATACGAATCAAAATAACATGCATTCTTATCATTTTTATAATAACAAATCCAATGCGTTCCACTTCCCATAATCGAGTCTAAATTCACAATTCCACATTCAAATTTCTTAACTTTTTCAGGTAATGTATCTCTCATGAAGATTCCTCTAAAATGTTTAATATTTTTGCAGATTTCTTCCAATTCCCCGAATGTTAAAGGTTTGATTTCAAATTTTTTTTAATGTTTGATTTCACGTAATTCAAAGTTTTTTCATCTAATCCAGATCCTGTAACATCTTCCAACTCTTTATCTAACCAATTTAAAATGTTTCGAACAATAGGAATCACATCTTTTTTAACGATTGGAGCAGCTTTACGAACATAAGGAACAACATTTTTAACAACTGGAATACTTTCTACAAAATCTAATAAATCTTTCAAAAGTCCACCATTTTTAAGTTCTTTCAACTGATTATAAGAAAATTCTATTCTGGTTCCTTTATTGTTTTTCTTATGTTTTTCGAGTTTATTGTATTGTCTATTTGTTAAAAATATCTTATCTTCACCATTTTTTAGTTGATCTATTTTAAATTGAATACTAACGGGTATTTTTTTCTTAAAAGCGGATTTTATTTTTTCTTTCTGATTTTTGCTGAAATTTACATTCACCTCCATTTATATAGTTAAAATTTCAAGTTCTCTTCGATTCCCATTCCTAGTTTTCTCTTCAAAAACATTGCTCCAGCTGTTGGAAGCGCAACAAATCTTTCACCTAAACTAGCATCTTTTGATAAAAATCTATCCATTGCTTTATCTTGCAAAATTTTATCTGCTATATGTCTGGAATTTGTGTCTCTATGTTTTGCATAAAAAATATCGTGTTCCATAGCAGCTTGATCTAATTTATTTATACCAGGATCTCCTCTTTTTAGTCTTTTTTCGAGTTTTTGTGCCAGGCCCCAGATACTGATAAGTTGGTACGTGTAATTCAAAAGGTAAATTGTTGATAAAATCATTCAAAAGTCCGCTACCTTCAATCATAGATGAACTTATTGCTGGCAAAACTCGTTTTAAATATTTAATTCCATCAGGTTTTTCAATCATTTCATCAAGTTTGTTCGAAATAAAATCTTTAATCGCTTTCTTTTCGTTCAAAAAGTTGTTGTTTCCAGCCTTTTCTTGAGCATAAATATAATTTATAATTCCATCGAGTTTTGTCAAATCGTCGATATATCTGTACTCAATCTTATTATCATTGTATTTTCTTACACCTGATCCTTCGATTCGTTTTTCCCAAATTGGTTTAATTAATTTAATATATTTTTTACCTCTACTTGACTTAGGCTTCTTAGTAGATGGATCATTATTTTTGTAAATTGAGTCAGATTCCCATAAAATTTCTGTATACTTTTTCAAATCTTCTTCAGAATATAAATTATCTTTTGGAGCGTCATAGTCTGTTAATAATCTCCATAAACCTTGAGTACCTTCGTACATTTTTTCATTAATAATTATATCATTTTGTTCAAAATTCACTGGTAAATTTCCAATCATAAAACTTTTCTTTTTTCTATCCCAATACAAACCAAATTTATCATCCTTCGCTCTAGGAAGGAATTTTCTACCAATTTTACCAATTATTATATCCGTCGTTCCAGGACTTATTGGTTCAACTATTGTAGATTCTTCAATGATTCTAGGTCTAAATGGTGTTGACGATGGTAATTTTGGCAATTCAAACTCAGATTCTGGTATCGAAATATCGGCAAATTGTCGTACAACTGGAACCAAATTCATTAAATTTTGATTATCGCTTAAAACATTTTCAATTTTGCCCTCAACATTTTTATTGCAGAAGTTACAGGTTGATTAATTTTTTGAATAAATTCTTGTTCTTTTTCATCCATTCGAATCTGTTCTTTAAATTCTTTGATTAATTTCTTTTCGATTTGATCAAGTTTTTTCGCCTCTTCAGAAGTTACGTTCGCCATTTATTTAGGAAAATTTTGAAACGTGGAACACGAAACGTGGAACGTAAAAACGTGAACGTGGAACGTAAAAAACGTGAACGTGGAACGTAAAAACGTGAACGTGGAACGTAAAAACGTGAACGTGGAACGTAAAAACGTGAACGTGGAACGTAAAACGTGAACGAGATTATTACACGTTTATATTAGAAAATTTATTCAAATATTTACCATTTTTAGGCTTCAAAGTTAAATTAATAGTTAAAAATCCATAGTCTTCTTTCCAAATTTTATCACATAATTCATTAAAGTGGTTAAAACTCATATCAGATCCCACATAATTGTTGTAAATCTTTCTCGAATAGTGATCGTCTTGCTTAAAAACACACAACATATTCAAATTATTTCTAATAACTTGTTTATCAACCTTTGAAAAGCATTGGGAAAGATAGATACAAGATATGTTTTTGTGACGAGACATTACGAAATATTCCTTAATAACGTCCTGATTTTCCAAAATACAATCATCAAAATCGATTAACGAATTGGGTTTACATTCGCTTAACGGAACTATGTCCTCAGAAGCATTATAAAAATGTGATATTTCTTTACTTAAGTTCTTCTCAATATTTTTGAATCTTTGTTGTAATTTTTTGTATGCGTCTTGTTCTAAAGATTTACTAAAAACGTACAAATTGGAATAAGGAATCAACCTATTGTAGATAAAATTCAATAATAAAGTTGTTTTTCCACATCCACTTAAACCAACAATTAACAATCTGATTGGTTGATCTTTCTTATTTTCTTCAAACGTTTGAAGTTTTATCTGATCTTTTTGCTTTAAAAATTTCTCCATTTAAATAGCGAAAATGAAGCTGTTCAAGTTGACTTCAGAAAGCTCTCAATTATTTTTAAACTTGGAACATCCTATACACTTAGAGGAAGAATCAAATTATTTTATCGGTTTTAAGCGGTTTTTATTCTGACAATTTTGTAATAAATATTAGTGAAAGTTCTCCTTATTGTATAGGATTTAGTGAGAAGAACATAACAAAATATTATGGTTTAAACAAAGGATATTATACTTTCGATCAAATAAAAAATTCCCTTAAAAATTATCTGAAAACATTCAAACAATCAGATAAATCTTTAAACTTTGACGAAAACAAGTTTGAAATGCAAAAAAAATTATCTGTCTAATAAAATTCAAATAAAATCACCAGTAAGAATAATGTTTTCAGCAATTATTGTAGATTTGTTAGGGTTTGTTCAAGAAACTATTGAGCCAAATCAGGTATATTTAGGAAATAAAACGCCAAAATTTAGACCGTTTGATGTAATTGAAGTGCACTGCAATCTCGTTGAACCTAGTTTTGAAAATCATACCGAACATTTACACAAAGAATCTGAAATTTTGTACACTTTTTTCCCAAATGTTGCTTATGGATCAAAAATCAGTGAAAAACCGAATGAAATCGATTATATTCCAATTAGAAAAAATATTAAAAGAATTCAAAAAATCGTTCTAACTATACAAGACTCTGAGGGAAATTTATTAAATAATGAGAGTAAAACAACAATATATTTAAGATTGTCGAAAGAATGATGAATCAAGGGGGGAACGAATCGTTCTTACCTTCAAACTTTCAAAACAACACTATTTTTCATTAATGAATCTGGACTTTATTCTCGAAATAAAAATTACTAGTTAAATTTCTTTTCTATCTAAATGGAGTCAGTTGTAGACATACTCAATAATCAACTTATATTCAATAATAAAGACATTGTAACGACTGTAGACGAAAACAATGTAATCTGGTTTAAGGCTAAAGATGTTTGTGAAATATTAGGTTATGAAAAAACAAAACACGCAATTAAATTAAATGTTGATGATGATGACAAAATTCAATATTTTTACTTAAAAAACAAGGGGCTATTTGAATGGCCCCTTAACAATCTTCATCCTGACACTGTTTTTATCAATGAATCTGGACTTTATTCTTTAATTTTGAGATCACATAAAAAAGAGGCAAAAATCTTCAAAAATTGGGTTACAAAAGAAGTTTTGCCAAGTATTCGTAAATTTGGTGAGTACAAACTTGAAAACAAGATTAAATATTTAGAGGACGAAGTTAAACACTTGCAAATTAAAGATGAAATAAAAACGGAAATAATCGCAAAACAAAGTGTAAAAATTGACTTAATGAAACCAGAACTTGTTTGTAAAAATGTTGATAAGAAAAAACACCATGTTTTTGTATTAATTAAGAAGAATCACATGTGGGAATATCCTTATTACGTTATCAGAGCTCAAAAGAGAGAAATACCGAAAAGATTGAAAGAACTTGAAATTGATTACCCAGAAATGGAAATTTTATTAAGACATGGAGATCCAAATAGTATAAATCTCTACAACCAAATGAAAGAATCTTTGAATATTTTATACAACGGAAATCATTTTACTACAAATATGGCAGAATCTCGACTGATTTATAGAATATCTAAATTACACGATGAAAATGTTTCTAAATTTTACTAAAAACTCTCGATTTATTATATTTTGTTTGTAAATGTTTAGCATAACTAGGTAACCATTGTAAAATCTTTTTTTCATATTCACAAGGCATTTCGTTTTTATAACTTTCGCTGAAAATTTTTTTAGCACAATCTTTGCAAAAAGCATCTTTTGTATCTTTACTATACTGCCAGTTATTAAATTCAGAAATATTTTTAATTTCTTTACAAAAGTAACAATTTTTTTCTTCTAAAGTTAATTTGTCCATTTTAACGTATAATTCCTTACAATAACAGTCTTTTCTATTCTTTTCCTTATAAAATTCTTGACACTTTGTACATTTCTTTTGAGACTCCATTTAGATAGAAAAAATTATTACACGATGAAAATGTTAAACTCTCGAATTATGATATTTTGTCTGTAAATGTTTAGCATAACTAGGTAACCATTGAATAATTCGTCCACATTCGCAATGAGTTGGTTTATTTAGACTTTCTCGGGAAATTCTTCTAGCACATTCCTTACAAAAAGTCTGTTTTTTATCTTTACTATAATGCCGCTTGTTAAATTCAGAAACATTCTTAACTTCTTTACAAAAGTAACATTCTTTCTCCTCTAGAGTTAATTTTTCTGTTTTATCGTATAATTCTTTTTGATATTTATTATGACAATCTTTACAATAATGTCCAAATCCGTCTTTTTTAGTTCTATTTTTATAAAATTCTTCAAAACCTTTTATTTCCTTGCACATTGAACATTTCTTTTGAGCCTCCATTTATATAGAAAAAAATTATAGCTTTGACTTTCTCAATTCATATTCGTAAAAACTTCCAGTTATTTCTTCGTTGTTTAAATCTTTTATACTATAAGTTACAGGATCTGTGTTATTAATTTGATAAATCACAAAGATTTCTCTTGACCAATTGTTCTTATATTTGGTTGAAAATGTTTGTTTTTTACTAACAATTCTTACATGATCATTGACTTTAAATTTAGTCTTCGTGTGAATTTCTGGTGGAATATACTTGAAAACGGTCTCTAATAACTCCTTTTCTGCATCCTTATCTACGTCTCTGGGCTTCATTTTAATCGTACTGTGAACCGTATCATTATAATTTGTGACTATTTTTTGAAGAATATAGATCCATTTAAAGTGTTTATTAATCTCAAAAATAACTTTCATCCTTTCGTTTTGAGTTCTGTTATATCTCTCTACAATACTTGATTTCTCTTCGTTTTCAGTATGATAAATCTTAATGTTATATTTCCTCAAAACATCGTTAAATTCTTTATTTTTAAACTCTAAACCCTTATCTGTATGAAGAAGATTCGGAGGTTTATGCCCGATCTTTATAGCATCTTTTACTATATCTTCGAAAGCTTTTGAAACATCCTTGCCGTTTTTTCTTTTGATAGCTCTTGACCAAGCATATTTTGAGAAAGTATCAATAACATTTAACATATACTTAAATCCATCATTTTGATCTGAATAGTTAAACATTATAACTAAATCTGCTGCCCATAAATCGTCAATTCATAAAGTTATAATTTTTTCTCTTTTTAAATTTCTTTCGTACTGGTGCATGAATTTCTTTAGCTTCAATCTCAATTTCTTTTTTATCTTTTAATTCTTTTTTAACTGGTATTTCATAAGGATTCTTTATAAATTTACTCTTATTTGTCTTACATTTTGAACATTTTGCTGCAATTCTATACAATCCGTTTTGAGTTTGAACAATCTTAGAATCTATATTTTTCGTTTTCTTTTTACACTTGTGACAGTGAATTAAATCATCTTCCATTTATATATCAAAGTTTCCAACTTTGTTTAACTCTTCTAAAATATCTGTTTTATATCCATACGGTACTGTATCGATCTTATTTTCTAGGACAATTCTCTTATCATCTTTAGCGTTCAGTGCCAGCTTGTTTATGGTAACTGTGTACAACTCATGTTTGTAGCTTTTGATTACTGTCATCTCTCTAAATTCTTCTTTATCTTCGAACAAACATCTCTTCAAGTTTTCGATATTTATTGTTTTATTTACAACGCTTCTCTTAATCCCTTTGCATCTTACTGGATTTTTGTCTAGATATTTATACGAGTACATTTTCGATCTCAATCCACAAAATTCTTCTAAAACTTCGCTATTTAACTCATCTTTGAATTTCCCTATTACCTTCTTATTTTTAGTAGTGAAACATTCGTGATCTTTTGGATAATCACTTGTATCAAAGTCATCTATATTTTCTTTGATAATTTTAAAAGGATCTCGTTTCAATTCTAGAAAATAACTGTCTGTATCCATGTAACAAAGATTCAAATCTGGGTCAAACTTCTTTAATTTATCGTAATAAAACTCGTACATTAGCAATTTTGATAGGTCAAGAACTGAAAATCCTATGTAGATTGGCTTGTTAAATTTTACCTTTTGTTTGTACATGTGACTCGCTATACAGTTGTCGTCAAAGATATTAAAGCATTTGAAGTTCGTTTTCTTGGCCTGTTTCATTGAAAATTCTTCATTTCCTAGTTTGATATCACATCTATTTCGCACATTTTCCATAGATTTTCCAAAAACAGAGTTGTTCATCAGCTTGTAAAAATCTTTCTCAAAGTCACTTGTAGCTTTGGTTCTCATGTTTGTGTTAAAATCAATGTACTTTTTCATAAAAGGCTTCTGATCGAATGCTATAACTCTATTCACATGTTTCAACACCATCCCTTGTTCGAGGTAAAACTTCAAATTTCTTGAATGAACAACGTATTCAGTTTTATCCAGTAAAGTTGTGCAAAGTTTGTTTTTATAATGTTCGGGAGCAAGAGGTAAATCCTTGTGATTTTCATGTAAATTTGTTGGATATCCAAGATCAACTTCGAGAATATAGCCATAATCTTCGTCGCCAGTGAGTTCCAAAATTGTTTCTTGCCACTCTTCTTTTGTATATGTTTTAGGATTCATCCACTTGATTTCGTTATATGGTAAATTTTGCATAAGCCCGTAACCATAAAGGTTGTTTGCATCGACATAAAGTAAATAGTTTTCAGGTTTTGTCTTATCGAAATCTTTCAAATATTTGTTATTTGCTTTCACATATCGCTTAATACATTGAGAAATACCTCCACGAATACCTTTTTCAATCATTAAATACATATTATAATCACTAATCAATTGTAATTCTATTTTCGTTAATTTTAACATAGCGTCCCATGCGAGACTTGGAGCTGTTAGATAATGTGCCGGATTAAGTTTGTAACAATTTAGACCAATGTTTCTGAAGTTTTCGAATATATCAGCGAGCAATAAAACATCTTGGATATTGTACAAATCAGAGTAATTTCCAAGATTTTTATCTTTTAATTTGTTCCATACATTTAAGTAGTGTTGAAAATCTTTCTCGGATATGCTCTCGTCTGTCAAAAGTGAATAGAAATCTTTAATTTTCAGCTCTTCTGTGTAATCAAGTTTTTCAATACTATCGATAAATTCATAGGGAAATATTCCTTTTCCAGATAGAATTTTAAAAATCTCGTCGTCGTCATTTGGCTGTCTTTCTATAATTTCATTCAGTCCATCCTGTATAAAATGATTTGTATGTTTGAAGTCTTCTTTCTTGAGGTTTTTAGCTAACTTTTCAATAGACGATGCCATGAATCTAAATGTGTCTACGAACGAAAACTTTATAAATTTTCTAGGCTTATCATTGTCAAACTCATAGCCATATCCTGAATTTACTGAATAATTTATATATTTTTCATCGGTGTTTGCGATCAAATCAACATTTCCATATTGTTTAGCCAATTCTTTTATGTACAAATGAGTATCGTAATTTGACATATTGTGGCAGAAAACGGGAATATTCTGAGGAAATTTCAAATTTAGATTACAAATTCTATGAGCTGCTCCTCGAAACTTTCCAGTCAAATGACAATGATCTCTTACTTTATTATAACTCTTATCTTTCCAACTATCAGGAGTAAAACCATACTGAATTGACTCAACATCATAAGCAGACCATTCGCAAATATGACAAACGTTTGCATTTTGGTATGAAATTTCTTCTTCTTCAGTCAATTTCATAGGTTTTTTGTTCTTAGAATTATATTTTGTAGCTATGTATTTTGATATTTTATTGAGTTCTTCAAACAATTTTGCAGGAACATTTGGCAAATCTTCTTCATTTTTTGCTCGATAACATATCGGTTTATACATGCGATTGGTCACATTAGACACTAAATATAGAGTAAAACCATAAGGAATGTGCTTCTGAATCTTGGTTGTAGTCAATCTTTGTGGATTGTTCTTGCATGTCGGAATTTTTTCTAATATGCTCTCAAAATCCATATAAATAACGTACGGATGGCTAAACTTCTTTTGATAATTAGTAAATTTAGTTGTTTGACCTGAAAACGGCATAATTGGCTTACAAACTTCATGTTGCTTGCAAATTTCTAAATGATCTGTTAAATCTCGAGATTTGTAGAAATGGCTTAAACATCTTCTACATAGCAATTTTTTATGTTCGTGTTTAGATAACTGAGAACTCACTAATCTATTTAAATCTGTTATCAACACATAATGAGATTTGTCTTCTTGTTTAACATACAATAAATCGATTTCTAACTCGGCATTATAAACTTCGGAAATTTGTAATGGAACAATGTTGAGTTTTTCGTCATAAGTATATAGACATAGTTGATGTTGTTGAAGAAGGCTTTTTTGAGCTTCCCTGTTTGAGGTACTTTGCCTTCAAATATTTCAGTTCAATAAAGTCCTTATCACTGAAAGAATTTTTGTGTAATAAATTCAGTGATCCTCGTTTGAAGAACACTTGAGCCATGTCACTTAAATTAATATGGCCTTGGTTCGGTTTTGCCAATGACATGAAGTGAACTGAAGTTGAAAGGGACAAAAAAGTCGGAGGGATCAGCCAGCTTACAAGCAGTGACATTTCTTAAATTTGAGTTTTGCACTGCCTCTGCGAAATCATCAAAGTCGTAGACTTTCCCCTTTTGGCGCAGCTCTTTGATGACTTGATGGTGAAAATTATCTGCACTCATAAACGTATGCCTAGTTTCTAGATAATACAATTCAATGGTTTTAGCTTTAATTTCTGTGGAGTTTACAACCCAGGATAGGTATAAATACATTGCCCAATTCTTATTTTGGGCTGCACAATTGTCCATCCACAATAAAATGTTCGTTGCGTCTATTTTGAAGGAAGAAGCTGTGCATAGCACTTTGTGATGTCTTCTTTCTTCCTCCCGCTGCACCCTTCGTGCCAAATCACTGCAATTGGCTTGACATTTTTATTTCGTGTACCAAGAGGGACAAATGATTCATTAAATACCACACTCCTTTTAGTGAAAATGGCTTCTTTAAATTGTTCTATCATAGGAAGCATCAAGACCTTTTGCAAGTCCATTGAGTACGCTACATTTTCTCCCGAAATATCATTCAACTCACCATTGTTAGCCTTCTCGGCATGGGTTTAGTACAAAGTACGCGCTTGAATATATTTTTCCTTGTGTGCAAGATAATATTTGCATTGATCACATAAATTATCTGGTTCTTTAAAGTGGTCTACATTGTAGTTCTTTTGAATCTCGCATTTCTCGCATTCTTCGTGCCCTAATCTGGCAAACAAAATGTACATATCACTAACGACTGATCGATACTTGTCATAAGAACATTTTTATCTTTGATTAAATCATTGTACATTGATACAATTGTCACTTCGGCAGGCAGGTACCTCCTTAAAGGAGCATGTTCTCTTCTATAATGCGAAACACACGGATTGTATTTAAGCACATGCTGCTTTATTATATCCTCGTCTAGCTTATTAGAAGGCTTGTGCTTCCCTCGTTCGTCTCGTTTTGGTGTCATGTCACTTTGACTCAAAATGTTGAATAATGCCTTGTCGTTTTTTTGTACATAACCAAGGGTGGCTAGGAAAAATGTTTTACACACACAATCTCTCCACTTTCATCACTTAAGGAATACACAAAGCTCCTTGTTCTTTTAGAATTTACTTTCTGTCGTTCTTCTCTTGACATTTTCTTTCTTAAGATTCCCAAGGATAAACAATTTTCTTTCGTTGTCCTCTAGGCTCCAAAATTGTCGATGAATGGCTTTTCTTCTGTCCTCTGAAATTTTATTTGTGCACTTCCTTTTACATCTTTCTTCACAACAAGCAATTTGAAGAGGATGCTTTTCTTGTTGTTTTTGAAGTTTAGATTTTTTAGTATTTGGATCTTTTCTTGCTGCTCGTTTCCTTGGATTTCTTTTCTTTGTAAGTTCTTGAAAATTTGAAAAATTGGATCCGTCCTGCATACCTGCAGCTTCTTTATTATTATTTGTAATTTCTTGTCTTGTCTGTTAGAATTTCTTCACCATCTTGAAGGTTGTTTAGATCCACAAGTTCTTCAGCTACTAATTCATTATTTATAATTCCAGTTGTATTTGTATGAATTTCTTCAGCATTGTTTGTCACATTTTCCAAATCATTTGATACTATGCCATCATTGGATAAGAGCTCCTCAATACGTCCATTCTGCCAAAATTTACTTCATCACCTATTACAGCGTCTATTAGTTGGTCGTCAGAGAGTTCTTCCATATTCAAATTTATAACCATGAATATTGTTTCATCATTACCTCCTGAAATATTTGGTAAGCGTTCTTGTTCCACTGAAAGGGAGTGATCAGCATTGTCTTCAGCAGTTTGATCTTGTTCCTAAAAAAAGAAAAAAAATATAAATTAAGAATTGTGTAGATTAAATGGTATAAGGGTTAAGGAGCACTTTTAAATGGGAACAATTTCAAATTTTACATGACTTAAGAAATTAACATTTGATGGTAGCCCTAACAATATGTACATCTTGACGGCTTCTGCTAGAATGACGTGAAAAGGTGTTTACCCTTTATGAGACATACAACCTGTTTAAATGACCGGATTTTCTTCTTTTTCTTATAATCAAACCTTGGGGAAGACAATACACAAGAAATTGCTGCAGGAACGTCACTAACCTAACGTAGCCTACTGACAGTTGCTTCGCCGGAGGGGGAACGGGAATCGACGTCGGTCATTACTCGGCATCTTCGCATCGTAAAACGAGTCCATGTCAACTTTCCATGGCATAATTCTTGTGGATTTATCTGTCTTGAGATCTAACTGTACAAAATAGAAGAAAATGCGGCTAAATACATAGTTTGTTTGTCTCGTAAATGTTTACCGAAAAGGCTGTGCAAGGGTTTTGTATATTTTGAATAACTAAAATTCTATGTGTCCTAGATAAACCACATTGAATTTTACCACATTAGTTTGTAGTTCAAGATCTAGACTACACGGTAACATAAAATAATTGCAAAGAATACAAAAGAATAGTATAGTTTCTAAATTTAAACTTCTCTCAAAATTTAACAAAGTTTACAAAATCTTGATTTGATTTTCTTCTAAATTTCTCTCAATCGGTCAAATCTAATTTGAGTCTGATCAATATTAAAAATGAAACTAAAAAGGTTATACTTCTCCAAAATGGTTTAAATTAACAAAATAAAATAAAAAGTTGTCTTCTCAAAATATTCAAAATCAAAATAATTTCAATGCTTGAACTAAACTTTAAGATCAAAATCTAATTTACAATACTTCAAAATTGAAATAATTATCAGACTCTGTTATAATGGCAAACTTTAAAAATTTTAACACACAAAGTATAAAACAAAAGATGTTAAACTAAACGCTGGTAAGGGACTTACTACTTTGAAGACTATGGAGGCTGAAAAGAAACTATTACGCACTTAAGGAAAGAAAATAAATTAAAAAAACTTGACAAATCACACCAGGTAAAAAATTTACTCTATTACCCAAAAGTATAGGATTAGAGGAAGTACTATCGCTTCTAAACTGCACGTCTGGACGCTCTGCTCTCCACTCGAAGACTGCCCCGTCCCTCTTCAAACCAACCGGCTCGGGAACGTATCACCATGTAGATCTCTAACAGCTGTTTGACATCTCTAACTAACAAAATAATGTCCACGCACCGCGTCTAGTTAACAAAGAGCCTACTTCCTACCGCGATTCAGCAAAATGACTATAACTATGGTACACCGAATTAAACTGATAATTATTCCACAAGAAGGGGCTCAGGGGGCTGGTCTTGAAGAGGTAGAATCTGTGTCTTTGAATATAAAGAAAAAAAGGGGGGAAAATGTAAACTTAACTCAAGTGATTGGGAGAGAAACTTGCATGCAGGAAAAAGAAGACGTGGTGCAAAGTATTTAGGCCTTACAAAACAAGAAACTGGTAAGTATGAACTATCCGTTGAAAGAGAAGATAGAAAACTAAAAGGCCGGTGCAGTTGCAATAATGTGAGGCACTTTAAAAGTGAAAAAGTGAGTGAACCTTTGGAAAGGTATTGAAAGTTGGGAGGCCAAAAAGCAACAATAGTATCTTTGGTGGAGAAGTCTACACGAGATTTTCGGCGTGGTTCTTCTGTTTCAGGGAACTCGCGAAAAAATACGTCTTTTAAGTACTATCTAAAGGTTGGAGATTTAAGATTGCGAGTATGTAAGAAAATGTTTTTAAATAATTCTCTTTAGGCGAAAAATCAGTGCGTTCTTGGGTAATGAAATCACCTCTGGACTTGTTTGCGGAGAAAACCATGAAAGTAACACTATAAACACACAAACAAATGATCCTGACCCTAATGTTAAGGCATCACATAATGATGACACTAAGAAAAGGATGGGAATACATGGGTTCTTAGGTGCGTTACCAAAAATGGAATCGCACTATTTCCGTGCTAAAACAAGTAAAATTTATTTAGAACCAATGTGGGAAAGTAAGAGCTAACTTTACAGAGCATATCTACGTTTCTGCCAAGAAAATCATCTTCAACCAGCATCAAGGGCTCTTTTTCGTATCGTGTTTTACACCAAGAATATAAGGTTTTTTATTCCAAAAAAAGACCAATGCGAGACTTGCTTAAAATACAAATTGGGGAAAGTTACAATCGAAGAATACAATGACCACCAGAAGAGGAAAGTTGAAGCAAGGAATGAAAAGGAAGCTGACAAAAAAAAAGAGCTGAAAACTCAAGTGAAGTATTGGTCTATGCAGTAGACGTTCAAAAAGTTCTAACTTTTCTAAATATAAAAGCGTCAACAGCGCATTATAAAACGAAACTGAAGTTTCACAACTGGACAGCTTATAATTTGGAATATCATGAGGGGACATGTTACGTCTGGCATGAGGGAAACGAAGGTATTGACAGTGATGTTTTTGCATCAATGATAGTGAGATTTTTAAGAAAAGTATTAGAAAAGAAACCAAGTGCCACTGAAATAATTATTTGAAGCGATGGCTGCACCAACCAAAACAGGTGCGAAACTGTTTCAAATGCTTTACTTTACTTTGCAATACAGAGTGGTGTTACAGTTTACCAAAAATATTTGGAAGTAGGCTACACTCAAATGGAGGTTGACGCTATGCCCAGCAAAATAGAGAAAAAGATTATGAATAAAGAACATTATGTGCTTGCTCATTATGATAGAGCCATCCGAGAGGCAAGTGTCCCGAGTTAGCGAAACTGGACTTCACCGGAAGTCTCCTCAACCGTAAGGCCCGTATTAGACTTGGTCACTTGGCGACGTCACCGGTTGCGTCACAGGTTACCTGACTAGTCGGTGGGCATTAGTTCTTACGGCGCTTATTACACTAGGGTCACCGGTTGCGTCACCAGCGTTTGGTGACTGACCGGTGACTCTGCCCCGTGACCAGACGAGTCACCACTGGTGACCAAGAATTATCGCTGGGTATTGAATCAAATGGCACCTATTACACACAGTCACCGCTGTTGCGTCACCACTGTATTTTTGTGTTCTGCAGTTCAGTTGTTTTGATGCCAGTGTAGTTAGTGAGCGGACGTCATGTCTGAAAAATATGAAGAAATGCTACTTCTTGCTCTTTTGTTAAGGAAAAGGAGGAGATGGGCAAGGAAAATGCACGTGCATCCGATATTATCTTTAAGAGAATCAAAAGGATTGTTTTATACCCTTTTTGATCAACTTTTAGCTGACGAAAACAAGTTCTTTAACTACTTGAGAATGTCACAATCCTCTTTATAATAAAGGTAGAAATAACCGGGACAAATACTAGAATGAAGAAATGTGTTTCGTCAGAAGAAAAACTTGTAGTTACTTTAAGGTAAGTAAAAAGTGTTTTACTTCATTTTAGTATATTCAGAGCATGATTCTGATTTGAATAACTCACAGGTTTTGTATTACAGTAAGATGTATATTACCTGAGTTCCATTACATTTTAATAATTTGATATATTATACATTATTTGAGTTAGAAGCTTTTTAGCATTTGTGATGGTTAAAACATGTGATTATTTTTACTAAAGTAAATTAATAAATTAACTAACAGGACTATTTCAATAATCATTAACTGTAATAATAATGAAAATGTGTTACTGTCACACATGATTTACAGTAGTAATTAGTAAACATTATTCAAACAAAATATTCTTACAAATTATATCGAAAACATGTAACAACTAAGGTAAAAAAATGCCTTTGTGTTGTACTAAAAAATCTGAAAACAAGGCGTGTTGAGGCAGATACTGGAGGATGTAACATCGCATTAACCATTTATATCAAAACCTCCAGAGTGACAAGAACTTTAAGTGAGGTTTGCACAGTTAATATTTTTGTAATGAAACTTTGTATATAGGCCCTGAATTCCTTAGTTTTTTTTTTACTTTATCAAATTTGAAATAACTATAATGAAAGTTGTTCAAGATTACCAATGTATAGGTTATTAGGAATCCCAAAAGGTAATATTTTATATTTGCAGCATAAAATGTTTATGAAGAATATAATTACATACGTCCTGATTTGTAATTGGAATAAGTCGAGACATTTTCAGAATTCCAAGAGTGTTATGAATATTTATTTATTTTGGAAATAAATACCTGTTTTTTACATCAATAATGTATTACTTTAGCTTCCATGCCACCTGGTAACTACATAGATTTGAAGTATAAAATATAATAATACTTTTTGATAAAAAATATTAAAAGAATTTTATAAAGTGCCATCCAAATATTCTGTAACACTGTAGTAACACTTCTCTTGTAGTAAAACATTACAAACTTATTCTACAGTTGGTAAGGATAAGGATGAGTCACATCCGCTGCCGGCGAATGACCTGCGGCAGGATTCAACTTGAATGTTTAGTATCTGGCCGTAGACGTAAACAAAACAAACGATAAGTCTGTTTAGTTGCCGGGCGATTTTATACTGGGTCAGTTGCACTCGTTACACTGTAACAAAGACTCACTATTCTAGAACGTCTCGATAGGGGGCAATAGGTCTAAAAAATTAAATTAAAAACTTAAATCGAGTTACTTACTTAGAGTGTTCATTTCGGCCAAAGGTCGTTCATCAAAATCCTCAATGAAAGAAGTAATGATCTCGTTCCATGCATTCTACTTGACATGTTTATTGCTATAATCATCGCAACTTACATCCCAAATTGAGGGATGGCCTTCAACAGCAGTAATAAAATCTTCCGTGTTCACTTTTTTTTCTAATAGCAACTGGCATTCTTTCGTATTATCAGCTTGTTTATTTCCTTTCTCTGTAATACCACTTCCACAACTTTTGTCTCCGACAACCATCGCACTAGACTGCTGCCCTGCTAAGGAAGAAAAGGGTATCTGACATCTGGCCTATTTTGAGCTAGGCTGACTTTACTCTTCTTTGCTCATTGCCAAGCAGTAGATTTAAATATTAAGTTCTGGTTTTTTGAGGCAATTTGTAATATTGTATCCAGAAATCTAAAAATATAGTTTATGAAGTAAAAAAATTCATTTATCATTTAAATACTTGTAGTTACATAAGTGTACCTTAAGCGATTCTAAGCCAAAAAAGCGTATCTGCCACATACGGTTTTTTGGCTTCTTGTTCTATGCGATTTCAAACAGCATGATTGTAGGGCTAAACACAGTAACAAGTCACATAATATTTATCTAGTGTTAGTTTTTTAATGATAAAATGAGACTTCTAATTACTATGATGACAAAGTTACACACATTTTTAGAAATTTACATGAATATTGTCTATACAACTCAGTCAATGTCATGTTCTGTGATTAGATCAGGCTCCTCACTCACTGCTAGATCAACCCAAAAGCCATGTCTGTTGGGAGGCATCAAAGGCACAAGTTTTTTAATAATGTCTTGTTTCTTTTCTTTGTTCACACCTCTGGGGCTGGTTCTTGTATTTGGTTTTGGAACTTCTCTCTTCTTCGTAAATCCTGCTTTTAAAAAGGACAATTGAAAGACTTCCCCACTGAATGATTTTCTGTAGAACATGTCAAAAGATCCTCTTTGGAAAAGAACATGTACCATTTCACTAAGATATGGACGAGGAACTTTATGCATAATTTTATACTGTGAAGAATAGTTAAATTCTGTGAAAAAGTCCTGATGCTCCATGCTCTTTACAGTAACCTTTCCAGAGTTTACTAGCTTTGACAGCATTCTTTGAAGTCTTCAAAATCATACATTTTTCCTTTTGACTTTATCTGAAACAATACAAAAAATTTAAAATTGAATAACTTAAGGAAAAAGAAACAAAATAAAAAAGCTGCGCCGAAAGTGGAAACGTAAAAAGATTACTTAATTTTATAACATTTACATTATAAAAGTAGAGGTACTTGTAATATAATAGGTTCTAAATTCAAATTTATCATTGCTTACCTGTTTATTTAACTTGGTGATGGAAATGGTCTGCAGACATAAATGTATGTCCTGTCTCTAGATAGTTTATAAAACAATCTCATTAGCTTCAATATCCATTTGAATTTACCAAATCCTGTCAGGTAGGAAAACAAAGCCCAATTTTTGTTCTGGGCTGCACAATTGTCCATCCAAATGTGTATTTTTTTTGCATCTCTTTTTGTGCATGATAAAAGAATTTAATGCACTCGCAATGTCCTCCTTTTTCCTACCGGAAATTCCCTCATGCCAGATGCATGCAAAAGGATCCATGGTTGGTTTTTTCTCCAACAGGCACAAATGATTCATTGAAAAGGACAATTCTAACGAGTAAACACTGCTTCTTTGAAACTGTTCAATGTGAGGCAACATTATTACTTTCTTGCAAGTCCATTGTGTAGACAACTGTACCAGAAGGCCTATAACTATCTAAATTGTCTTTATCAATTGATTTTTCATATGCTTCTCGGGCTTCAGTATATTTCTTTTTATGATCTTTCCATTCATTGCATTCCGGACACAAAAGTTCATCGATTTGGCCATGATCTTGTTTGTGTAGATTGTACTTTTCACATCTTTCGCATTCCTCGTGGCCCAATTTTGCAAAGGAAATGTTCATTTCTGATATTACATTTCGATACAAGTCGTATGAACAATGAAAGTTTTCTTCTGCTTCGTGATCTTTCATTAATTCTTCGTGCATTTTTGCTATTGACAGTTCACAGGGCAAATATTTCCTGTTAGGAGCATGTTCTCTCCTATAATGTGATAATACATGGATTGTATTTTAAAATATGATCCTTGATAATACTCCTATCCACAAGGTTATGTGGGGGGTGTCTTCCCCGTTGATCGCGTTTCGGTAAAACGCCATCAGTTGATTTGTTCAAAACATTAGTAATGAACATGTCATTGTTTTTTTTTGTAGCCGAGTGTGGATAAGAAAAATGTTTTACAAACCATCTTTCTTGCTCCGTCACTGTCTGTAAGGAAGTAGTAAAAGAATGTTTTTTCCCCTCCTTGATTCTTCCTTGGGTGTGTTTTTCCTTTTAACTTTGCTTTTATCAATGTGCCCTAAAATAAAAACTTTTCTCTCATTTTCCTCCATAGCCCAAAAGTGTTCGTGGATTTTCATTCTTCTGTGTTCTGTAAGTTTGGTCGTGCATTTTCTTTTACATGTATTATTACATGGGGGCTGAAGTGCATGTTTATCTTTATTTTTTTCACGTTTTGATTTAATGTCTTCTTTACACCTCGGCGCAGCTCTTTTCCTCGGGTTCCCATTTTTGGTGAACCCTTTAGGAGCTTCATCTGTTTCCTCGAGCAAAGCAGCTGTATTATTATGTTCTAAGTTCGACTCTGCTGTCTCCATCTGCTGGTGTTCCTCTGTTGGCGCTACTTCTATTGGGTTGACTTGTTCAACTACAATGGCAACATTTTCTACCAAATCTGGAGCTATGTCAAACAGCACGTCGACATTCTGTAGCTGTTGTTCTTCTGCCTGCTTCAGGCAATAAATCAAACAAATCTTCAATAAAATCACTGGCATTGTCTTCATTTGATTCATAGCTCTGCAAAAAAGTGAAATAAATTTGAGTTTTTCATTAAGGCTATATTTTATATATTTTTTCATGTAGGCTATATTTTCATCCTATGCAATTTACATATTTGGTAATTCAATGAGTTTTATGACAGTAGTAAGATATAAATCAAACATAAAAGTTGCCTATAGACAACATTGCGCATAACCCTACAAAAGCTAACAAAATATGAGGCGTTGGTAGGCCTACATTCAACTAGTTCGCTTATTTATTTTATTTACTGAATTAAATAAATATATATTACCGATATATTTTAGGCTATCAGTTTGATAGGGCATAGTAGATTAAGCAAATTACCTTTTTATTAATCTGTAGTTTGTCGTAGACTCTTCATGTCTGATATCAACTTCTGTTAAATTAGCATAAAGGCCTACTACGTGTTTCCTCATTGTTCAAGTGGACGACCATAAAAAGTGATCCGTTTTGAAGAACTGTAGGAGCGCTTGGCTGAAAAAATAATAATTTTGTAAATAATTTTTGCAGGGACCAGCAAACAAAAAGCATTTAGGCTACAGTGGCTTAATCTAGACTAATTCTGCATATTGATAAATTAAGTTTGTTTTAAAAGCTCTATTTCTAGGCCTAGGATTAAAACTATATTATGGTAGGCCTAATCAATATTGTACTTACTTCTGCATTACTAGAAGTAGATGGCAGAGACTGTTCTACTTGCTCAAACGATGTTGATGTACTAGGCCCTAGGCCTAACTGGCAAAACTTCCTTAGGGGCAGGATTGCATTTGCTGTCAGAGTTTATGAACTAAAAATGCGCATCTAGAAAATGATTTCTTACACACATTACATGTATAACCCATTTTAAACCATCTGAATCAAACACTTCTTCTCAAGGTTTTCAAACTCACAGTCCAATCACAAATTCAGAGCTTATAAAGAAATTCACTTCAAACCTAAACAATTTTGTTTTGAGGTTATATTACGGCTTAATCAGCTGAGGTATAATAGTTTATTAGTTATTCATTTTGCGTTTTTTGATGTCATTTTACACTGTAATGTTACACTATTAACAAAGTCAAGCTTAATTGCACACTGTCTCAAAAGTTAATCCAAATGGGTAACTACATGTGACGTAATAGATATTCTAAGCAAAGAAAACAGTATCTGCACGAGACTAAGCAAAACAACCGTATCTGCACCGCACATACGTTTATTTTGCTTAGACATAGTAGATACGGTGTTTTGGCTTAGAAATTCAGAATTGAAGTGTAGTTTACGGTATATTTCATATTGATTATCTCAAAAACTGTTGTAGATACGGTCTTTTAGCTTTTTTTTTTTGGATTCCTCGTTGTCAATAACATAAAAATCACCTCTAACCTCAAATTCCTTAATTTTGTCAGTTACGGTCTTTTCGCTTAGCAGGGCAGACTGGGACTCAACAGAATCATCTTGTTTTTTCCCTTTCTTGTCTTTTTTCACCAGTAGAAGTTTTACATTTTACTTGTTGAGTAGACAACGCACTAGACTGGGACTCAACAGAATCATCTTGTTTTTTCCCTTTCTTGTCTTTTTCACCAGTAGAAGTTTTACATTTTACTTGTTGAGTAGACAACGCACTAGACTGGGACTCAACAGAATCATCTTGTTTTTTTCCCTTTCTTGTCTTTTTCACCAGTAGAAGTTTTACATTTTACTTGTTGAGTAGACAACGCACTAGACTGGGACTCAACAGAATCATCTTGTTTTTTCCCTTTCTTGTCTTTTTCACCAGTAGAAGTTTTACATTTTACTTGTTGAGTAGACAATGCACTAGACTTGGACTCAACAGAATCATCTTGTTTTTTCCCTTTCTTGTCTTTTTCACCAGTAGAAGTTTTACATTTAACAAAACAGTGCATGTCCTACCCGGATGAGATGACAGCACTGAGTGGAGTTGGCCTCACTACTGGTGACTCTCCTGGTGTCGCGGCTGGCTGCCCGTGGGCAACCGGTGACGTCGCCAAGTGACCAAGTCTAATACGGGCCTAACAGGAGGTCTCGGAAGCGCCCCCCCCCCCCAAACTCGGAGCAAAGCATAAAAGAAACAACAACATGCCACTAGTGGGAACAGATACAAAATTACCAGTACATAATATAATTAATTAGATGGCAACATCTTTACACAAAAAAACAAAAAAATAAATTTCCTTGCCAAAGAAGTAAATTAAATATTTAAACTGCCGCACCACTGTGCACCGAGTACCTTACAAACTAAATAACAAAATAGATAGAATTCCAATATTGACAATAACATAATAAATAGAAATTTGACATATAAATAACATAATAAAATATAGAAATTTTACATAAAAATAACATAATAGAATATAGAATTTTGACATAAATAACATAATAGAATATAGAAATTTGATATAAATAACATAGTTTCTGATACGGTATGTAGTAAATATAAAATTTTTAACTGTTAATTATTATGAACTGAGGGTAGGGAAAGGTTGTAGAATTTCTTGGCCCACTTTCTTTTAAAAGGTAATTTTGTTTCAACTTGTAGCCAAAAATAAAAAAAAATATATTTAAAGCCGATTTTCGAAGGAGGCGGGGGCTTAGTTGCCTCCACGAATCCGAATTAAAGATGAAATCCTCCCCTTCAGATCATGTCACTAAACTAAATAAATACTAGTTAATATTAACACTGGCCCTCCTCCAGATATAATATCTGGCAGCGCTCAGTAAAACCCGATCTTCTCAAGTTCAGTACAAGACGAAGGAAAAAAACATTTTAGATCCAACCTTGCTCAAGACGAAAATAAGTACAGACAGTCCAGTTGGATGACGGTTCAGTAGCGCTGGCAGGCCGCGGGCATTCAATTTTAGTTTAACAGTGCTGTTTCATTGGGCAGACTCGCCGCACCAGTCCTGTTGACGAAACTCACGGGGACCCTATTGAATGCCAACATAACCAGTAGATATTCAGAAGAGTTTATGTTTATGTTATGTAATTATGTTTGCCACAAAGTAAATATAAAATATTTACATTTAACAATTAAAAATAACAAACTGTAACTAACAGTACCTTTTAAGTATTGAAAAACTGTTTCCCGAAAATAACTCAAGACACCAAGTGTTATAAGATACACTACTTGGTGACAATATTAAATATTACGTAAAAAACAAATTTTCAAATATTTAAACATTTACTTATAGGCTAGAACAGCCATACTAAATTATTCAGCTTGGTAACATTGACTTGTAAAAATAATTCACAGTATTTTAATTATTCTATAATATTCATTGTAAGGTAGGCCGAATAATAATTATGTAATTTACAAATAATAACAGTACATTATTTCCCAAATAACAATAATTAAATTATAATCCGTTCCCGCTACTATAAGGCAAATAATTAATTTAACAATAAAATTGAAAACATGATTGTTGCCACCCAATTTTGCATACAACACAAAACACGAGGTAACAAAATTTGCAAAGTCTGTACCATCTCGCTTACACTAAATAAAGACAAAGTGATTACTAAATAAAAAATTTCCGTTCACCGAACGGATCAATTAGAAAGCACTAGTGCAAAAATATAATAAACTTAACTGGCATAGTTAAAAAATTAACAATTTAGAACGTCACGAAAGACAGGATAGGACACTTTGCGACACGAAAACGTACACAAGGAACACAATTTACAAAATAATAAATAAGCTACTTTTAACCAAACATTGAAAATATGTGTCTGGGTGGGAGAGAAAAAACCGAACTATATAAGTTAAGAGAGTGAAAGAGAAAAACAATTACCTGCCGAAAGTAGAAGAATTAGCCGACTAAGGGCATCAGGACGAGCAGTTAACAGCCAGAGAATCACGTCGCCTCTCCGAACGTGTCCGACCGCTCCGATCAGTCCATCCAGGCAGAAAATAATCAATACGTTGACGGAGTCACTCCCCCACCGACTAACAAGTGACCGAGGTGGGAAGAATAAAAAAGACAAAACTATCCAAACTGAGCCCCGGCTCACAAGGACAAGTCCAAATCCGCACAATGTGGAAAGCCTGTCTTTTAGAGACTTCTTTTGTTATTCTGAAGGATATTATAAAAGTATCCGGCCCGGATCCAAAAAGGGAGAACCGAACGTCACTGATCTAAGATGGCCACATTTGGTTCAAATTAATGTTTTCTGAAGATTGGACTGAGCTGCCTAAGCGTCCTAAACCAATACGTGAAGTGTACAATGAAATTAAGCCACTCTATAGAAAGCCTCTTTCTATTCAAGAAAGGAAGTTTAAAGATTAGTGAGTTAAAAACATGCCTTGAAGAGGACTATCCCTTATTTTATGATAACCTGAGTCATGGAAAATAAGCAGAAATCTGTCCTTGCAGTTTACCTTTTGGTAGTTTAAATTTTGTTACAATACATAGTAAAATCAATGATTTATGAAAGAATTAATCTTTTAAAAAGTCTTTTGCCTCTTTTTTTTCTTAATAGTTCAGTGTAAAAACTTGAATGTCTAGTTGAAAAATGTCGTATGTTGAGTTATGACAAAACAATAAATTGTAAAATGTCTTATGTAAAAGCAAATTGGTTATTAACACGTTCGCGACGACATAAATTTGCTGTTTTTTTTAAATGAAGGACTTAATAACATGGAGTTTTAAAAAATTAGTAATTTTTTTACCTTAATACGTTAAAAATGATGTTTAAAAGACTATATGAGTACCGAAAACATTTTTAAATTGTTAGAAGTGCTTATTGATAACTTTTTATCATGTCCCACCGATGGGACATGACGTCCCTAGTTAACACATTAGAAATGTGCGTAATGTCCCACACGTGGGACACGCTCATGTTTCCTGTCACTGTTTCTAGACACTCCGCCAATTGCACTCTGTCCCGCTAGCCAGTTGAAGTGATGAGTTATTTTGTGAGTTTCGTTCCTAACCTCACTTTTTTACCAGTGCAAACGTTCTTTACATTGTTTGGTTGTTGGCTTACTTTTTATTACTAGTTTTGTATTGTTTTAATAAGTTTAAGTTTGAATAAAGTTCAACAAACTACAAACGTTCGAAATGGATGACAGTGACATAGACATAGAATTACAACAATCTGATTTATCTGATTTTTCACATTCTGGAAGTGAGTATGTGCCAGGTTCTGAAGTTGAGAGCAGCTCAGAGTTCACGGATGATGGAGAAGATCGTGAGTTGAACAACACTATTGTAAATAGTCATCTAAATTTGCCTAGTACTAGTAACCAAGATAATGAACAAAGTGAAGGTTTGGATAATGATGATAATGGTTTTGTAGTCCAATGCAATCGTGTAGGCCAATGGAACGAGTGTACAGAAACTGTAAGGCAGTTTCCGTTTACTGGAGCCAAAGGTTTGTTATACGAATTTGATGTTTCAAGTCCAATGATGGTTTATTCTCAGTTCGTTACTGATGAGGTTGTGCAACTAATGCTAACTGAGACAAATAGATATGCAAATGCATGGCTTTCCAAAAATGAGGTTAAAAGACGATCGATCATGCGGTACTGGAACGACTGTAATGCACATGAAATAAAAAAAGTTCTTGCTGTTATAATGGTTGTGGGAATTAATCCTCTGCCGAAATCAAGACTTTACGGGTCTAGTAACCTTGAATATGAAAATGAATTTGTAAAAAAAGTTATGAAGAGAGATAGATTTGAAGCGATCTTGAAATGCCTTCATTTTCACAACAGCGATGTAGTTTTGGATCCAGAACCAAGACTGGGCAAAGTGAAGGAAGTTGTTGATTTAATAAACAATCTATGTCAGGCAGTGTTGGCACCTGATGAAAACGTTGTGGATGAAAATACGGTTCCATTCCGCGGTAGGTTGATTTTTTCGGCAGTATAACCCTAGTAAGTCACACAAGTATGGTGTTAAGATTTACAAATTATGCTCGGAAAGTGGTTACAACCATAAAGTTAAAATTAATGCTGGAAAATGTGGCGATGCTACTGGTAGTGAGGGGCATGCCCAAAAGATCGCCCTGCAACTGATAGACTATTTACGTACCTTGTTTATAGATAACTTTTACGGTACTGCCCGGTTGGCAGAGTTTCTTCTAAGCAAAAAAACTTACGTGTGTGGCACACTTCCTTCAGACCGCAGGGACAACCCTAAAGATTTCCTTAAGGAAAGTAATAAAATGAAGAGAGGTGAATCAAAGGCTACAGAAAATGAGAATGGTGTAAAAGTTGCCTGGAAAGATAAGAGGCGGGTTCTAATGTTAACAACCCGTCCAGAAGACAATGGTGCTGTAGTAAACTGTGGGCGCCGAAATATTAGAGGTCAGCCTGTCATGAAGCCAACAGCAATTCTGGCGTACAACTCATAAAAGAAAGGAGTTGCAAGCTACAAGAAAGCTACAAACGTAAAAAAACCCCTATGGTCGAAGAGGCCTATGCTGTAATGAAAAATCTGGGGAGTAATTTAAAGAAAAAGGATGACTGTGATGTATTTGGTGAAAATGTAGCTTGCCAGTTACGCCAAATTACAGATGTTCGCTTAAAAATGGTTGCTAAACACAGAATCAATAAAATTCTGTTTGAGATGGGAATGGCTCTATTCGATAGTCAGCCTGAAACTAGCTATGAACCATATCGCATTACTTCTCGTCATCACAGCAATGAATCGTCAATGGCTCACTCTGACGACCCTTCTAGCTACCAATCAAAGAGTTATAATTCGAGACTTGCTAGTGCATCGTCAGTGATCGCAGAACCATCCTTAATTGCGGACTCTCTTGGAGTACTCGAAAATGTATTGGGCACTATCGCCACCGAAGACAGTACAACCAATACACTACTGAAGTAAACTTCCATATATTAAACACTGTACCTATCATTTTAATGTCAGTGTGTTCATGAATTAAAACTGAATTATTGAGTTTTACCTTTAAATTAAAACATTTAAATTATTTACCACTATTTACCAAGATAATTATAATTGCACAGACAACAAACAACCGTAGGTAATACCAACCATCTTGCAATGTAATGTTAAATGTTTATACTATATTTTGGTCAATTAAAAGCATACCGTATTATAAAAATACATTTTTTATTTCTAACTTACCTTAATGTTATCCTGCAGGAAAGAAATCAAAGCGTCGCAAACCTCTGGTACAAACAAGGATATAGTTGATTTTGAAATCTTAAACAAATAACTTAGACTTTTGTCTCCAGTTGCTAAGAAACGTAATGTCACTGCTAGCTTTTCTTTTACTGGGATTGCTTTTCTATAATTTGTGTCTTGCTTGCCAATTACATGTCCTAACATAACTATTAAATGTTAAAAGTCACTACTGGCCATGCGCAAAAAGTTCTTGATGCTTCCATCACACCGCAATTCACCTGGTAGGGGGTCAATGTCATCCTCTTGCAGGTCATTCAACATATCACTGCCACTGTACACTGATCTTGCCCTTAATGATGGTTTTATCCAATATCGTTTTGGTTTCCTCTGTTTTGACAGAATGACGCATGCAGCTGCAGCAAGAACCACGACCTCTACACTCGACATCTCCAAGACTGAGGCTGTGGCGGGGCGTTCATAAAGTTAATAACAAATGTTACACTCAAACTGGTGACACTGTAACTTTTTGTTATTAACTTTAGTTACTTTAACCTTGTTAATAGCTAAAAGTTATCAACTTTTTGTTATTAACTCCGGTGTAAACGCGGCTTTAGGTGTTGGTCTATTACAAAACCTAAAAATTTAAACTACTGACCTGTGATATGGTTTGGTCCTCTAATTTTATTATTGAGTTATATGATTTTCCTTGTTGAGTAGATAAAGTGATAAAATTACTTTTATTTGGGTTAATATGAAGAGTGTTCTTTTTAAAGTAACTATTCATAGTGGAAATATTTAAACTGGATAGAATTTCAATTTCTTTTTTGGAGCTGGCCGATATTTTTAAATTTGCATCATCTGCATAGAAAACCACTTGACTTTTTCCCTCTAGTTGAGGTACACCTTTAAGGTAACAGATGAAAAGAATTGGACCCAAGATTGAGCCCTGGGGCACACCAAATTTAGTAGTCTTGACTGTTGAATTATGTATACTTTTGAAGTTCTTTTTATATAAATGTGTAATTTGAACAAATTGTTTCCTATTTAGCAGATATGATTCAAACTAATTATACGCAAAAATTTGTACTCCCAAATTATGAAGACGTTTTAGCAGTATTTCATGTGAAATGCTGTCAAATGGCTTGCTAAGATCCAAAAATATCCCAAGAGCTTTTTCTGAATTATTAATAGAATCTATTACTGATTCTAGGAATTGCTGCTGTTTTGACTGACTTGCCTTTTCTGAAGCTATGTTGAAAAGAGTCCAGCAACTGATATTTTTCAAGGTAATCAAGTAATTGGTCTGGCATAGCGCGTTCATAATTTTTTTGAAAATGCTGGCAGTAAGGCAATTGGACGATAAATAGCCATCTCATTTTTACAGTTTTTTTTTAATTGGTATAATTTTAGCTATTTTTAACTATTCTGGAAATGTCCCTGTAATTAATTAGGAGTTTAATAGGTGCAATAGTGGTGTGAACAGAAAAGTCTTAGCTTTTTTTAATAATGGCTATTGGTTCATCGTCATACCCACAGCTGTATTTGTTTTTCAGACTTCTAGGGTCGTGTAATCAATTTCCTTGCACCGGAACAGCTTACTATTACTGTGGTCTTCCTCAAAGGTGTTTTGAGAGCGCAAGCTCTTTTATAAATGTTCATTTTTTTTAATGATTAAGAAAAAGTTCACTTATTTTATCAGGATTAGTGTAAAGCTCTCCTTTATTACTAATTGTAATATTTTCATTTGTTTTGTTTTTATTTCCAAACTCTCTATTAATTTTCCAACTATCACCTATCACATGTTTTGAATTTAGAATTTTCTAGTCATAGAATACTTTTTTTTATAATATTTCTGTTTTAAATTCAATTTTTTTCTGTTTTATGCTATCCTACATATTTTTGTTTTTTTAATAGTCGTGCCAAATTACTTTGAGTGATCAAGTCAAATACAACAGTATTTCTCTGACAAAATCTCTTATAGAGAAAAGAACCTACATTACAGGAACCCTACGATCAGACAGAGTAGGTGTATCAAAAGATGTGATAACTAAAAAACTTAAGAAAAGCGAAACTGTGGCAAAATACCATAATGGTAGGGAAGTGGAAGGATGTAAGAGAGGTGGTTTATATTAGTAACCAGTATGAAAATGACATGAATCTGTCCGTGAACCGATGGGGTACCGTAAAATAGGGTGAATAGCAACACTGGGGTGAATAGCAACAAAACTTCCGAAAATCTTTTACAAAATGGTAGAAAGGCACAAAACTGATAATCCACCGCGGGATATTTTTTTTGAAGCTGCAAACCTTGAAAGTTACAGGGAAAAATAACGTTGTTGTGTTGGCATCACTGTACTGCTGTGTATTGAAGACGACACATGTGCTTTTAATAACCTCAACAATTGAATCTTTCTAAACTTCTCATGTAAGTACCAAACTAAGTTCTTTCATACAACCAAGTAGGTTTTTTTATTGTGCTAAAACATCTATGAGATCAATTACAGGAGTTAACAAATCTATCTATTCTGAAACATGTTGTTCAATAATTTTTAGGTTATCATGTCGGATATTTTTAAATCACGGGGTGAATAGAAACAGAGAATTGTTGTGTTTCTTTTCACCCCACGGATTACAAAATTAGATAGTAAGGTTATAAAATTATATATATACAATATTTTGGTGTTATTTTAGTGCTTGTTTACTGTCTCAGTTAGTATGGAGTTATATAGTATGGTTAAAATTTAGGCTACTATGAATGTTACTAAAAGTAACCAATTTTCAACAGGTCTAGGCCCAGGTAACCTAAATTAAATCTCAGTACCTACGGTACATATCTTTCTTTCTAGTTTTAACAACTGTGTAGTAATGTTTAACATATATTACGTATCGTACTGTACATATAACATACCCATGTGTGTATGTTTAACATATGTACGGTAACTTAAGAAAACATTTTTATGTTCGATATGAAACATATGTTTCAAGCACATTTTAAAAACAATTAGGTCTAATACAAATGTTTTTTTCCAGCATGCCGAGAAACTATATATCTCTCAACAAACATAAAAAACACTCGGCTGAAGACTTAAAAAGGGCTCTGAGTTTAATAAATGATGGTATGAGCTTAAGAGGAGCGGCAGATTGCTCTGGCATTCATTACAGTGTGCTTTATAGACACATGAAGAAAGGTAGCGAGATGAAGAAGAAGGGGGGACAAACTGTATTGTCAGAAGAGGAAGAAAAAATTATTGTTGACAGACTAAAAACAGTCGCTGAATGGGGTTACCCGATTGATTCGATCACTCTACGGCTGTTGGTGAAAGAATATCTCGATAGTCGTGGAAAGACAGTGATCAAGTTTAAAGACAATCTTCCAGGAAATGATTTTGTGTATTCGTTTCCACAACGCTACAAAGCTCAATTATCTTTCCGAATGTGCCAAAACATCAAACGGTCTAGGGCAGCCGTAACACCTGAACTCATCAATGAGTATTTTGATAACTTGGAAGTCGAGTTAAAGGATGTCCCTAAATCACACATTGTTAACTACGATGAAACTAACCTGTGTGACGACCCTGGCCGAACAAAAGTAATAACAAGGAGGGGCTGCAAATATCCTGAAAGAGTAATGAACTCGACCAAAGCGTTAACTTCTGTGATGTTTGCTGCGTCAGGTGATGGAACCATATTACCACCATATGTGGTATATAAAGCTCAGCATCTTTACGACAGCTGGAGGGAAGGAGGTCCAGCCAACTCCCGGTATAATCGTACTAAAAGTGGATGGTTCGATTCCTTCTGTTTTTCAGATTGGGTTGAAACTGTGGCTTTACCTTACTTTAGACGGTTTGATGGTGTGAAGTATCTCATTGGGGACAACTTGTCCAGCCACCTGTCACTAGATGTTATAAAAAAATGCAACGAGAGCAAAGTTAAGTTTATCTTTCTACCGAGCAACTCAACTCACATAACCCAACCACTAGACGTCGCATTTTTTCGACCGCTTAAGATATCATGGCGCGCTATCCTCAAAGATTGGAAAAAATGGGCCAGGTAGGTACGAGGCTACTGTCCCGAAAGATAAGTTCCCCAGCCTCTTAAAAAAAGTTTTTGAGACTTGCAAACCTGATAACATTATATCAGGTTTCAAAAAGTGTGGAATAATCCCTATAAACCGCAAACCAGTGTTGGCAATGCTTCCAGGTTATGGCGTTTCCGATAGCGCTGCCGTGAGTTCAGCCCAGTCGTCGGTTGCCAATACACCTGGTACTGTATGTGAAACACCTATTGAAGCAATTGATTCTTGTTTCAATGAGCTTTTGCAACAATTGAGGCAAGGTGACTCCCCAAAACCGAGGAAGAAAAGAGTGAAGGTTTTGGTAGCAGCTGGGAAGAGTGTCGGCGTCCAAGATTTTGTTGAGATGTCTGAAGATAATCCCGAAATAGTTGACCAAGCTGGGACTAGTACCGGTACCAGTACCGGAGTTAGGAAGGCAGGCACCAAGATTAAAAAAAAAGAAGGCAACCCAACCATCATCGTCTGACAGTGACATGTCAGACTATTCTGTCCAAGACACAGACAAAGAATTAATCTTATCATCTCCAGACGAAGAGTCAGGTGTAGAGGAGCCCTTAAATACGCAATTGTCATTTCTTCCCGGAGATTTCGCTGTGGTAAAGGTCTATGGGAAAACTAAAGCCCACTTCAGACTATATGTTTGCCAAGTCAAAGATTATGAAGAAGGTGGTTACATCTGCCAGTTCTACAAAAAACAACCTTTTGCGAGAAAATTTGTTGTTACAGATGAAGACTCCTTCGTAAGCAAAATCGATGTTGTCCGTAAACTTGGTGTTCCAATTGTTGCCCCAAGCATATCACGTTTTAACAATACCATTAGTTTTGATGATGATCTCAGTGGACTGACATTATATTAAGTAGTAGAAGTCAATCAAAAACCTAGCTAATGTTTGCTGCTTGTTTCTTTTGTACCGTTAACTATTTTTTGTATTAATAAATTGTTTACATGAAAAAGTGCATTTAAAAATCTGTTCCCATGTTTTTTATATTGTAACATGTAAAAGGTCATAAAACAGTGTGTTTCCATTCATCCCAACACTGGGAAATAGAAATATCTAGCAAAAACAACAGATGTTTCTATTCACCCCTTTCCGTGGGGTGAATAGAAACAGTAACATTTTAATTTTTTAAATTTTTTTGGTGAAGGATATTTAAAAATAATTAATACTGCTTAATAGAAGAAGGCAAGACCGGAAAACTGAGGTAATTTTCACTGGTTTAGCATTAAATTTAATAACTGTTTTTTAGCTCCAAAGTTGAAAACTGTTGCTATTCACCCCGATTTACTATAAAAAAATTTGAGTGTTGCGATTCTAAAACTCGCTGTTTTGCACACTGATTTATACAGTGGCAAGGACTTTTTATCCGATGGAAACCATCCGTTTACTCATAAAGTTGTCATGTCCCTCCTTACTAAATGTAATTTTCTAAATAAGTATTACCATTTATTTACTGATAATTGTTATACAAAATTACCATTGGCTGATGAACTTATAAAGAAAAATATGTACTTATGTTACCGGAACAGTCAACAAAAACACCAAAGAAATGTCAAAAAGTGTTCTAAAAACTAAGCTGAATGCCCAGGAAAGTGTATATTTTAGAAGAGGGCCAATTTTACTTGTTGGATACCGACAAAAAAGGAAAAGCAAGCCAGTTTATCTTATATCAACTGGTTGCCATGCAGAGGACAAGGAAGTAATTAGCCGGCGAGGAGGTGCCCCAGTAAAAAAGCGATTACTTATGAATGAGTATAACCTCTTCATGGGGGGCGTTGACGTTAAAGACAAGTCCTTATACCATTTTTCTTGTACAAGGACCACTCAAAAATATTAGAAAAATTCTTCTACAACTGAACGCATGACTATAACAAATCTTAGACATGACTTTGTTGAACGCATACATTTTTGTACAGCCAAAACACGGACTCTCCTATTTCAAGTAGGAAATTCATGAATTAAATTGTAGCAACTTTAGGAAAAGCTGAAGTTCAAGAACCTGACATGCCTCAAGAATGTGAAAATCACTCTTTAACTCATTTACCAGGAGTAAGGGAAATGAAAATGTACCCTGTGTGTGGGAAGAGGTCTGTGTGGTGGTGTCCAGGCTGCAACTGCGGTGTGCCCTCACAGTGCTACTCACAGCATGAACATTTTTGGAGGGCACTACATTCCAAAAAAGAGGAAAATGCCTTTGGATGATGGCAGCCTTCAGTGATGATAAGTGAATCAATAGTTTTGTGTAAATTGTAAATATTGTATATAAAATAGACTGTAGTGAACAAAAATAGTGTCTGGTGTAAAATTGCGTGTGTAACTTTGTGGGCATAAGTTTATTTACCTTCGTCAGTGTTAAAAAATTTAAAAAAATCGACCAAAAAATAAGTAAATACTTTGTAATAGGCATGAAAGACTACAGATACAGTATAAAATATAAAAAATATTTCATTGTGTAGGCGTAATAAAGCTATATTCAACACAGTTAGATGTACAAATTTATGAAAATTTTAAGTATACGCATATTCGACAAACAGAACAAAAATTTTGTGTTTCCAAACACTGCGGAACATAAAACTATATTTTTTAAAGTAGACAAAATTTCGAATATAAAGTGCTTGTTGGTTGTCATGGAAAAACAATTTTAGTATTGACTTCAAGGTGCATAACACAACATGGTTTCATTTTTTTTAGATTTTTAGTTAATTTTTTTATTTTTTACAAATAATTCAGCTCATATCAGTTAGGTACTATTTTTTTATTATTCACAATATAATATTGAAGAAATTTATATATAAAAACATATAGTTATGCAAGTAACATTATTTTTAACCCTAGGACGGTCGGGCTGGGTCTGTGAGAACCCAGCAATTTTTTTCTGTAGATTTGAATCAATTTCAGTATTTATTTTGAATCGAGCGGTCATGTACCTAAAAGGTCGTTTATACGCTACGATAAATGGCTGCAATTTGTTGTAGCGATCTAATTGCTGCAAATTATCAGTGCGTGTAAACGGTACATCTCAGCGATTTATAGGGGTCGGTGTTGGATTGGTTGGTTGGTCAGCCGGAATAAATTTCTGAGATCCGTAACGACAAGTTGAGACGTGTAAACGAGTAGCACCAATTCATCGCTGCGATGTGACTCAGTTTGAGTCTGATTAATCACGGACCTAGGTGTTTTGTTTTGTTTGTGGACAAATTACAAAGACATTGCTGAATACATTTGTTTTTTTGTTATTTGTTATTTACTGTAAATTTTATTGTGGCTCTTGTTAAATTATCATTATGTTTTTATCATCATTGCTTATTGAACTCTCTATTCAATTTTATTTAGTGTACGTTGCATTTATGCTACGAAATGGTTGCTGTTTCGTTGTTTATAAACCTAACCTCAATCGTGACTTGTGTGTTTTACAATGAGTACCTGTGATAAGTGTTCTAAGCCAGTTTTAAGAGCAGAGAAGCAGAAAATACAGTGCAAACCGTGTAAAGGCTATTTCCATTGGAACTGTGTAAATCTTAAGCCGCGTTTACACCAAATGCTGTCAGCAAATGTTGGCCAGCTTTTGTTGGCAGCATTGCTATCAACAAATGCTGGCAGCAAATGCTGGCAGCAAATGTTGGCGAATTCCGAAACTGATCAACATGTGTTGACAACATTTTGCGCTTTGGTGCGTTTAGTTGCATTCTGCATTCCGAGGATGTCAACACTCGAGCAACTTGCGGCGGTAGCAGCAGCGTGCGTCATCATAGGTAAAAAGAAAAGACCAAAGAGACATTGGGTAAGGCCTTCCCTTAGGGCCAGATCTGTGTATAGTGGAAGTGACTTACTTTCAGATTTAAATTCAGGACGATATTAATCCATTGTCAAGAGAGTTGAGGTGTGACGGCAGCGTTAAAAACTTCTTGAGGATGACAAGAAAAACGACTTTGAAAAACCTTCTCACAGCTATTGGACCTAAAATTGCGAGACAAGACACCAATTACAGGCTAGCAATACCTGCACGAGAAAGACTTGCAGTGACCTTGAGATACTTGGCCAGTGGAGACTCTTACTCTAGTCTCAGTTACCTGTTTTAAAGTGTCAAAATCTACAATTTCTGGAATAATACCTGAAGTTTGTGCAGCTTTGATTGATGAGTTGAAGGATAATATAAAGGTAAGTGAATACTTGTATATAACCAAGTGTCCCATGATTGCCTCCTTCCATATCCAAAAATCAAATACATATGTGATTGGTTATATTATGCTGTTAGTAATAATAGTTGTTTTGGAAATGGGTTGGTTTAAAGAAACTTAGTGAATATTTCACTCAAAGTTTAATTACATACATAAATAATACAAATAAAATCAAAACAGCTTTATTTCCATAGAAATTTTAGTTACTTTTTGATGATAAACCTATAGATTGAATAATTTTATCACAATAAGCATCATTGTACTCGTCATGTTGAGGAGCCCACTCAGCAGAAATGGGACTTGCAGCGTTGATGGATGATTGGATTTCATTAGATGTTAATGGATCGTATGACTGAATGTAGGAAGATGCACTGGTTGATCTTGATGGCTCTGGACCCATCGGTAACTGTTTAAGTTCCATTTCGAACAAAATTGGTATTAATCCTGTGTTTTGCAAGTGCTTGGTCCGAGAGAGTTTTTAAGTTTTTCGTAATTGACACGCAACGTTTTTTCCAAAGATATCAAACTCGTCTTCAATTCCTGGCTGATTTAACTGGCTAGACACTTTTTTCATTACTTGATAAGCTTCATCCACAATTGAAGCTTTCCTCTTCTTCGTCAATTTTCGAGGAGGATCCGTTCCTGTTTTAGGTGTGTTGTCGGCAGTTGTGATTGATGTGTCATTGCCCTCCTCTGCAATGTCCTCCTAAAAATAAAACCACATTACTTTACAGTTGACATTTACCTTGAGTTGACAGAGTAGGTAAAAAATCACTAGTTTTAAATCTTTTGCTGAAATAAAACGTTTTATTTTTTATAAGATTATGGTATACTAGGGGGCCCTGTGCGCAAATTGCGCATTTAAATTTTTTTTCTGTTTATGAGAAAACTCACCTACAATTCGAAGAGATTATATGATTTTAAACTCACAGTTACAAAGTTTTATGAAAAATTTTATAAACGATATATTTCTGTTTACAATCTGGACTTTAGTTACAAATCATCTGAAGGTAATCAGCTGTTTAAATTACAATCACATTTAAAAACGTTATCACATAAAAAAAGGGACGTAACAGAGAAAACCCTTATTGTATTAAGTATATTAATTGGCACTTATATCTTGACTGTATGGATCACTGACCTCTTTAAAATACATTTCATTTTGCAGTTGCCGAATACTAAAGAAGAATGGCTACATCATGCCAAAGAGTACAACTCGCAATGGAATTTTCCGCACTGCATTGGAAGCATGGATGGGAAACATGTGATGCTACATGGCACCCATCAACACATCAAGTGAATATTTCAATTACAAAGGTTATTTCAGCATTGTTCTCCTGGCTGTTGTTGATGCAAATTATTGCTTTACTTACGTCTCTGTTGGTTGCCAAGGACGGTTATCTGATGGTGGAGTGTTTGGCAATAGTACCTTAAAACAACACCTTCAAAATAAGACTTTGAATCTTCCCGACCCAAGTTTCCTTCCAGGAAGGGAGTACTTACCGGTACCCTACTTTTTCCTGGCTGACGATGCCTTTCCTTTAAAAATTAACATCATGAAGGCGTTTCCTGGATTGCATGATAAGGCAAGTGTAAAACGTGTCTTCAACTATCGCCACTGCAGGGGCCGTAGAGTAGTGGAAAATGTATTCGGAATATTGAGTGTTATTTTCCGTGGTGTTGAGGAAACCAATGTTATTGGAACCAGAGCGGGCAGACACAGTTGTTTTAGCCTGCTGTCACCTGCATAACTTTTTGCGAAGAAGTATGTCATCAGCTTCAACGTATACACCTCCCGGAGCTTTTGATGTCGAGGACCTAGCTACAGGATCATTAGTGCCAGGACAATGGAGAGTTGATGGAATGCCTAGAGACACTCTACTTCGTTTAAAGAAGATTCCAAAAAAACCTTCCCAGCTGGCCAAACAAATACGTGATGAAATCAGTGTTTACTTTCAAAGTGACGAGGGTTCAGTGCCATGGCAAAACAACTACTAGGCCTAAAATACAAATGTACATAAGGACGTTTGCACATATTATAACGTATAGTTGAATTTTACAAACAATAACAAAGTAACAATTTAAAGTAATGTTAATTACATTATATAATTTGTAACAAATTTTAGACCGTTGTGTTTATGTTTAACTTTTTTTTAAACCTATAAAAAGTGACATTAAAATATGTGACAATTTGATAAAAATAATCTTGTTAACTACTTGCCTGCACTGTTTCATCGGCAGCCTCTTTGTCGTCAGTGGCAATCCCAGCTTCTTTTAATCTTCCGTGCAGTAGTTTTATCCTTTAAAAACAGCATCGCTTTAAAAATAACACCACTTGCTTTTTATACTCGTCTGCCCCCCGAACCACTCTTCTTCTTCTTAAGTTCTCTTTGAAACTGTGCCAACAATGTTTTCACTTTTGCCTGTACTTCCGTATTACTGGCTTTTATTTCCCGCGAAATGTCATTCCATGCATAGTTCTTTAGGTTTTTATTTTTAAAATCAGGGTCCATCGGATTCCAAAGAACTGGTTGCTCTCGATATAGGTCAATCAATTGCATGACTGTTTCACGGGACCAATCAATTTCACTCTCAATGCTGTCGCGTGTTCATATTGAGTTGAGAAACACGGACACCAAACAACACAGACGTACTACCATCAACAGTCGCAACTAGAGTAGTACTGACGCTGTCGGAACGACATGGCGGCCAACCACGTGCGCTAAGGGAAGTGTTGCCAACATTGTTGACGGTCGCTTTTAGTCCCGTCAACATTGCTGCCAGCATATGTTTGACAACAATTCTTTGATCTTTACCGACTACTGGGTGGGTAAATGCTGCCAACACTTTTCGGTGCTGACAGCATTGTTGGCAGCAAATGTTGACGGAATTAAAAGTACGATTTTTGTAAATGTTGTCAGCTTTTGCTGGCAGCAATGTTGTCAGCTCCGGTGTAAACGCGGCTTTACGGAATCTGAATTTGAGGTCTTTTCATCGTCTAACACCAAGTGGACCTGTAACCCTTGTACACAGAAGAAGAGATTGAGTAGAAGCTTTTCAGATTCCAGCCCAACCAACATGAGTCCTGGTAATTCAACCGTTACTATGGAAGATATAAAAAGCATGCTGGAGGAGATGAAGAGAGAAATCCTTGAAGGCCAAAGCAAGGTGGAGTCTGAACTCGGCAAATCCATAAACCACTGTCTGGAACTGATCTCTGATAACAATAAGCTGATTGAGACTCAGAAGAAATTAATAGATGACCAGCAAAAGAAGATTCCAGTCTGCAGGAGGAAAATAACCGACTACAAGTTAAATTCAAGGACATTTCGGATCGCCAAGCTGAACTGGAACAGTACTCAAGACGGAACACCCTGGAGATTTTTGGAATTCCTGAGGAGGGTCCAGCTGAGTCGTCTGATGCCCTGAAGAAGAAGGTAATAGAGATCGGAACTGCTCTGGGAACTACATTGAGCGAGGATGCCATAGACGCCTGTCATCGGATTGGAGGGGGCAATAACCGCCCAACATCGGGGATAATTGTCAAGTTTCTTCGCCGGGACGACGCTGACAACCTACTACAGAAGCGGAAAGTGAAAAGAGACTTTTCAACAAGACATCTGGCTGGCTACAAGAGCGACTCACCTGTGTACATCAACGTCTCCTTGGCTCCGGTAAGAAGAGTTCTCTTTGCAAAAGCTCGTAAATTAAAATCTGACTTTAACTACAAGTATGTATGGGTAGATAGGGCAGGGAGGGTGAAGGCTAGGAAGTCGGATGACAGTTCAAGTAGAGTGATAGTCATTGGCAATGAGGATATCTTGGCGAACTTGATTGATAAGGAAAATAAGAAACGTCAACCCCAATAAGTTCCGTTTTGCAAAGTTGAGATGATTTTTATTTGTTGTTTTCCTTTGTTACTGCCCAATGAAATTGTTCCCTAGTTTGTTACAATTTAGTTCGAAATGCACGTTAGGCCTATTATTTGTTATTTAAATATGTTATATATTGGATAGTTTAAAACTAAGTATTTATTATCAAAACGTGCGGGGACTGAGAACCAAAACATTAGATTTATACGAGTCAGTGTTGGGCGAAGATTACGATTTAATCGCTTTTACAGAAACCTGGCTTGAACCCGGCATAGATAACAGTGAATTGTTCGATTGTAGATACGAAGTGTTCCGTGCAGACAGAGATCAAGTGACCACAGGTCGGAGTAGAGGGGGGGGGAGTGATGTTGGCGGTAAACAAAACGCATATCAGCTGTGCAGCTGATAACTGGTCCACAGCTGATCGCGTCTAACATAGATTCACTCCAGGGCCTAGATTCACTCTCGGTCAAACTGTCACTGCTGTTCAACACAGTTATTGTAAGTGTTGTTTACATTCCTCCTGGCCAAGTTCTCAGTTCCTACACAAATTATGGTAATTCCTTTGATTTAATAGATGTTCATTATAATAATTTTATAATCCTTGGAGATTTTAACATTCCGACAATTAATGGCACTGCCTTTGATTTTTCTGTTGCTAAATCTTCAGCTAACATTATTAACAATATAATGTGTGAACATAACCTTTCTTCATACAATAACATTTTAAACTGTAATGATTTGACTTTAGATTTGGTGTTAAGTAATTACAATAATACCATTGTTGAACGGAGCTTTAGCCCGTTATTGCCAGTTGACGATTTCCACCCAGCTTTAATTATATTTTGCATAGATAAACCCATAGAGCACAAACCTTGTCCTGATATTTCATCCAAGCAGTATTACTCCTTTAAACATGCAAATTTTTTCGAGCTGTACTGTAAACTTAGAGACTATGATTGGGGACTTGTGTACAGTCTTACCTCTGTTAATGAATGTTTAGATTATTTCTATAGTGTATTGTTCTCTTGTATCAGTCAGTGTGTTCCACGAAAGAAGGTGAGAGTTCCAAATAAATATCCAGTATGGTTTACTCGTGAAATAATTATGGATTTAAAATTAAAAAACAAATGTGCTAAAAAAAGGAAGTACTCTCGTCATCATAATGAATTATTTAAGTCTTTAAGAAAGACTGTTAAGGATAAAATACAAGTAGCACATAGAGATTACATTTCTTCGGTAGAGAATAACATAAAATTAAATCCTAATAATTTCTGGTCTTTTATCAAATCAAAACGAAATAATAACCATTTGAGTGTGAGTGAATTTAATAATATGTCTTGTTTTGATGACACATATACTGGAGATAATATACCTGATGCTTTTGCAAGTTACTTTTCATCTGTTTATGACCCACAACCCTCCTGTTACAATCTGGACCTGTTCATTAGTAGTCAATCCTTAGACAATTTTTTTATACCCAGTTTTAATTCTAGTGATGTAGTGAGTACCATAAGAGAGATGAAATCAAAAAGGTCTTCGGGCCCAGATGGAATTCCAGCGTATATTGTAAAAGGTTGTGGGGAGATATTAGCAAAACCACTGTGTTTTATTTTTAATCTTTCACTTTCGTCATGTGTGTTTCCGGACAAATGGAAGGAGGCCAAAGTTACTCCTATTTTCAAATCTGGAGAAAAAAATAAAATTGAGCATTATCGTCCTATTTCGTTGATAAATTCATTTGCAAAGGTTTATGAGCTTCTTTTGTATAAGCGGATGTTTAGTGCAATCAAGTCTAGGATTTCCTCAGAACAACATGGGTTCTTACCCAAACGCTCTTCAGCAACAAACTTAATGGAGCTTTCTTTGAATATATCAGCTGAACTTGATAGTGCCGGTAGACTAGATGTAATATATACTGATTTTTCAAAAGCATTTGACAGGGTAAATCATGATATTTTGCTGCGCAAATTATTTCTCTTAGGATTTTCAGTTGATTTTTGTATATTTATGGCGTCATATTTACAAAACCGAACTCAGTTTGTGTCAATGTTAAACAAATCTTCTTGTGTTTATACAAGCTCCTCGGGTGTTCCTCAGGGCTCAAATTTAGGACCTCTCTTGTTTTTAATATTCATTAATGATCTCCCCCGTTGCTTCTCTGACTGTAAATGTCTATTATTCGCTGATAATCTTAAATTATACAGGCCTATAAAAGATGATTTTGATGTTAACTTATTACAAAATTCTTTAGACCAGTTGTATGTTTGGTGTTCGACTAATAAGTTGGAATTGAATGTAAATAAGTGTTTTGCCATGTCATACTCACGGAGGAGGATTCCTGATTTTAACATTTACTTCATAAATAATAAAGCTTTAAAAAATGTTTCTAAAATTAAAGATTTAGGTGTAATTTTTAGTTCTTCATTCTGTTTTAATGATCATGTCCACATGCTGGTGTCGATTGCATACAAACTTCTGGGCTTTGTCAAGAGAAATTCAAGATATTTCCACAATACTAAGACAATTATGACTTTGTATAAAACTATGATAAGAAGTAAATTAGAGTATTGTTCTGTTATCTGGAATTCAATAAATGTGTTAGAGTGTAGCAATTTAGAGATAATACAAAACAAATTTCTTAAATTTTTATTTTACAAACAACATAATTATGTATGTCCTTACGACATGCCCACTTCTGATTTAAGGGAAATGTTTGAGATTAAAAAATTGTCCATAAGAAGGGAACTAGCCTCAATAAGTTTTTTATGTAAGTTACTTAATAATTCAGTTGATAGTTCGTATTTGTTAAGTCACATAGGTTTGCATGTACCACATCATATATTTAGAGAATTTAATTTATTTGCTTTACCTACATGTAGAACAGTTTCTCATTATAACTTTCCTTTGTACAAGACTCTACGGTTTCTTAATTTAAACCAATCAAACATAGATATTTTTAATGATAATTTGGAAAATATTTTAAAGATATGCAGCAACCTTTTATTTTGATTTAATTTATTGTTCATTGTAGAAGTGTATGTGTACAATAAAGCAAGTTGTTATTTTTTTAAATTGTATAGAGTTCATTTATTTATGTTGTGTAAAGAAATTTTAATATTAATTTGTGTAACTGCCAGCAGTTTAGTTTAGTTTAGTTTGTTATGTTAAAGTTCATAATTATTAAGAGTACATTAATTTTAGTTAAGATAGCTGTTTTGGGAATAATTGAAGGTTTTGTACTTTGTTTGTGCTATATCATGTCCTGTAGCTGTCATGTAAAATTGAAAAAAAAATAAAAAAAAAAAAAAAAAAAAAAAAAAAAAAAAAAAAAATACTAAAACAAATGGCAGTTCAACCCTTGAACTGTTAATCACCAAAATTTTGTCGGTCAATGCCGCTTCTGTGGTGTTAACCGTCAACATTTTGTCGGTCAAACATTCCCTCGTATAATTACTTTTTACAATATACTCCGGTAACGTATCGATATAATTCATGCAACATTGGATTCGGGAAGAAAAATGCTAGGGAACAGATGAGTTTTATTCCTCTTTGTATTATGGTTATGACGTAGCAAGCTTGTCATTTTGAACGTAAAAGAAAACGACGCAGTTTGTTGTGATCACCATATTGCCGCTGCCGTTCTGTATCACTTTCGTGCCGAGCTGTGGATATTTGTAAGTTTTAATAGTTTTACGCGTGTTTTAGTGTCGTATTTAATGTGTAGTGTGTTGTTTGATGTCGTAGTAGTGTAAATATATATATTTTAGAATAAATCAATATCTATTTACTGAAATATGTTTGAGAAATTACCGGCTTTGTGTAGGCTATGGCAAAATGACTTGGCTAAAATTCATTTCACATAGATTGTTATTGTTTTCACTTACTAAACGTTATTTATAGCACTCTTTTAGCTCTGAAGTAACTATTTATTTTTGGTAAATAGATAGTTTTCACAATAAAATATATATTTCCTGTAATTTCTTTGGTTATATATAATAACTGTTTGGGTTATTCTAGGGTCATTGTTAGTTGCATATATACAGTTATTTGAGTAACCCGTGTGGTTGTGGAATATAAATTTAGTCTTGGCCGGATTTCAGTAATAAGAAATTAATTTTTTCTAGAATATTGGTGATAAAAACAGTTGTTTACTGTAGGAAACCGTAGGCTAGCCGCACCACCGAGCTCTGAAAGTGAGCAGGACTAACCAGTGAGTGAGTGTAACCTTATTATACTGATTTTCCTGTTTTATTCTGTTAGTATGCATCATAATTCAGCAGTTTAATGTTATTACAAGAAATATAAGCTAATTTAGTAACACTGTGTATTTTATTGTAGATTTGCATTGTTTCTGACTGGTGCGCTTTATTATACTTTATTTTACAAACTTGGTATTTTTCCATATATTTAGTTATATTTATAGTTTTCTAAAACTACATAATATTTCCTATTACTTATAAACCATAAATTTATAAATTTTGAGTTAGTACAAGCTTTAGAAACCATTTTATATTTTGCTGAATGAAGATTTTTCGCAAAAGTTTTGAATAACGACAAAATTTAACTTTTTTACTTTTCAAAAAATAATTTATGGAAATTATTTCATAATAGGTAAACCGCTAACAAAAAAACCTTGGTTGATTTGAGTTCACGCAGGGTGGGGTAAATATCCCTCTGCCGCCCCTCCAAGCATCCCCACCACTGCTCGGCGCTCACCTTATTTCAATCTAATAAAATCAGCTGACTAATCCGGCTCAGTCGGTATCGTTCACTGCTGCGACCCGTTCAGTTGAACCGGTCAGTACAGAGTTACTAAGCCTTCCCGCTAGAGCGTGTTTTACCGGTCATCGTCGTGTTTACTGAACAAAATGAACGAATGAACGACTGGATGTAATGACCAAGTGAACGAAAGGATCTGCATGCAAAAATGTGTTCGGATAGAGGAAGAAACAACATATTTTACAGTGAATGGATAGATATATAACAATAAATTTATTGTTTCAGGAATCTAGTAAATGTAAATATATATTATTAATAGAAATGATTAATAACAATTAACTGTATGTTACTATATGCATTACTAAATATTTTAAACGTTAATACTTAAGAACAATGGACTTGGTTGATTAATATGCCTTTGATTTATCATAAGATTATTTCACTACAAATGTTTAAATAAATTACTAAACATCAAACAGACACATTGCATTGTTTGAAAATAATTTATTTTTATAAATAACAACACATTTTAAACATTTAATCGATTAAGTTACCACCACGTTTCATAATACCCAGGCTGAGTCATTAAAATAATATTACGCACACTACTACACAGAACGCCTCCACTCAGATCGACCCTGCACATCGCACCTATATCGACCATGTGTTACCACATGATAACCTTTTAAATGCTAATTGGCAATCAATCGTTAACAGCACTAATGTTAATGTTTTTACATTACAACTTCAGAATATTATTACAATTTCAATAGACAATCGAACAAATTTAAAACGAGGTCAAAAAAAAGCTAAAACCATGGATTACTTCAGATTTAGTTTATGCTATAAGTGCTATAAGACAAAGAGATAAATTACGTAAATTAGTGAAAAAGCAACCATTTAATGTGGAGCTAAAATCCGCTATGTTAATTGCAGGAACATTTTAAGCAGAAATTTAAAGCAACTAAAAAATATTATTTTTGTGATAAATTCGATCAAGCTAATGGGGATTTAAATATGTTTAGGGGGTTTTAATTAAATTGAGTGGTAGAGGGATTAACAAAGTTTCTTCCCTAAATAAATATTTGCCAAATACCAAATTATTCAATCACAAAATTCAGCTTGAAGTAGCTAACGAATTTAATAAATTCTTTACTAATGTGGGTCAGAACTTGGCGAACCCTAATGGTTCAAATATAACAATTTTTTTCGAAGACAGATCTTATAGGCTTCATTCGACCTTTAACTTACGCACTGTTACAAGGGGTTATATGTTACGTATCCAGTTTGAGAGGAAATTTCGCTCTTGGACACGATTCAATACCTGCAAGTATATTAAAAAAAATCACATCATAATGTGAATGTGTCAAAACACATTCATTTTTTGTCAAATAAAATCCGCAAGTACATTTTTGCCTTCACACAATTACGAGAAGTACTCACAGATAAGGAAATTAAAGTGGTCTATTTTGCTTTCGTTCAATCCCAACTTTCATTTGGTATTATAGTCCATGGTGATGCTTTCAAAACTATTCTTGAGCCATTAACAAAAAACAATACTAAAAATAATGTTCTTTAAGAGTACAACATATTCTTTAGAATAAATTTTCTTCGAGGAAGAACTAATGACTATAAGAAATTTGTTAATAGAAACCATTCTTACTTACTTATACATTAATTTTCATACTCTTTTAGCGTTGAGAACTTATACTCATAACACACGGTAGCCTACTCGCAACAAGTCGTCATTACAGTTTCTATATAAAAAAAACATTCAGCGTAACAAATTTGTATTATATTTCTCAAGTTTTGTACCGTAACGTGTGTTTGAGTTACAACTTCGCTTCTGTGTTGCAATTACCAAATCTTTACTGGTTTAAAAACGCGTGAAAAATGAATGGGTTACTATCGTTAGATGGCGAAGAAGTATATAGACTTATAGTCCCTTGTTATCACTGAACTTCTAACCCTTCCACGCTATTAATTGTTATTCGGTCTGTCCTTCACTATAATTACCCATAACTAATACTTCATACGACAGTGCAGCAAAACTAGATTTTTATACTCGGTTACGTATCATTATCAATGTGACTCATCAATTGCCTGCGTGGTCACTGTTGTCATTGCCATCCAGCCGGATTAAAAATAAATTCTAAAACCATTTAATAATATCAAAAATTACTAAACTACTATGTTTTATTTATAAAATCATTTGTTCTATTATTAGTTTTGAGTTCCAATATTCACGACCAGAGCCTACGCACAGGTCCTAGGCCCATGTAGGCTCATCTCGGTTATACTATTCTTCTTATTTCAAAATTTAATTGAATTAATAGAATTAATGCAAGGTTTATTATAATAAGAAATAATTAACTACGTAGGCTATAAGTACCGTATTGTTACACTCTGATGCATGATTTCAGACATTGTATATATTTGCTTACGTTTGTTGCAAAACGTGTATACGTGTGTTATTGAACTATTTTTTAACAAAATAAACCATTTTCATTTCATTTTTCATTTCACCTGATTTGGAAAAAAGTATCAAATTTATTCACTTGCCAGGCCAAATTGAACAAAACTTTCAAAGTGAACGGGTCTTTTGAAACACTCCGATCTGGATCACTCGTTCACCTGATTGACTCGTTCGAATTGAACGGTCCAAGTAAGTAACTGCAGTATAAACAATATGGCGCGAGCAAGACAAGATTTAAACAGCTGACAAGAAGATGCTCCGCCCACTCGCCACTCCCCCCCCCCCGCCGGAGGGGGCCCCCTCCTGCGCTGTGCTGCTCAAATATTTGCTTCTGCGCAGGTTTCTTTGTTAGCGGTTCACCTATAGTACTGTACAGGTTATTTTATTCTGAGTAAGAAAATATGCAATATAACATGTATTCATGGACAATTGTATTAGCAAAACTTGTTTTACCAAAGTCTTACATATACAACCGATTTTCAGAATTTATGCGCATCGCTGCTTTTTGTTCTATAGCTTTATGATGCTTTCATAAAAGTGTATAATGTTTATGTTTTTCTGAAACTAGATAAAATTTGACACAGAATGGCTATCTCTCTTATAAATATTTCTCACTGTAACTTCATTTGCTAGGTATGGCCCCCCCAAATTTAAGAAATATTTTTCGTAAATTTTATATTTGATTAAAAAAAGTGTTTATTAGAAATTTTTTTATGGTTTATTTTACAATATAGTGCAATTTTACGTTTCATTCTTAACACAAACATATATACTCTTATTTATATTGCTTTGCTTACGTACGGTGTATAAAAAAGAATTGCCAAAAGTTAAAAGATCGTCGAAATCCGGGGCGGGTGCAGATGATATATACAAACCTAGTTTGTGGTACTTTGACATTCTGCAATTTTTGGACGACCAGGACTCTGCAATACCCACCAGGAGTAGAATGGACAATGATGAGGAAGAACCACAACAAGAAGTAAGTTGACAATTTTTATTAACAGCAGAAATACTAGTTATGTTACCAAATTATTGCATAAACATTAAAATTTCATAAATAAATTAATAGTTTATTAATAACTACAACAAGTATCAATGAATTATTGATATACATTATTCAAATTAACAGTATGTTGCCTAGTAAAGTAAATAATTGTTATAACAACTACAACTACTACTCATCATAATACGTTTTGCTATTAACTGTTAATAATCAAACATTCAATGCACTTTTTTCTTGCTAAGGAACTGATCCCTCCCCGTTAAAATACGTACAGAACTTCTCGGATTATCTTTGCTTCTGGTAAACTCGACCTCCAGAACGTCGTTCGAGGTCGTGTATATATCAGGATTTCACCTGGCACCTATCTGAACAGTACCATGGATAATATATTCGTTATCAAAACATTCAAAAGGAGTGTACGTGACTGATGTTTTTACGCAAAAGCTTGTGCAAAGCACATCACGCAAGAACTACTGATACAATTGTTTCAACCTTTAAATTAATTGCAGTGTTAAATATTCGAAAGCGTGATGGTAAAGTATAACTCAATAACTCGCCCTGCCCTCGATATGCGATAGTTGCATACTCTTCTCTCATTATTAAGTGAATCTCGATTGTAAGGCTTGGTAAGATCAGGTCGCAGTGCAAAGGCATCATCCCCAACAAAAACATATTCCAAATCAAGATCAAAAGAAACCGGCTCCGGTGCAGGTATGTTCAATTGCTTATTTATTAACTTTTGGTAGAAAGTAGTGTTATTTAGCACACCTCCATCAGATATTCTACAGTTTGTTCCTACATCACAATATACTATAAATTCACAATGAGCATTTGCTACAGCCATCAAAACTACGCTGTGTGTCTTTTTGTAGTTGTAATAATGAGGTCCGATATCTTGTGGTGGAACGATCTGTACATGTTTCCCGTTTATCGCACCCAAACAATGAGGAAATTGCCACATTTCTTCAAAAGCTGAAGCAATTTTTATCCACTCATTTGTTGTTTTTGGAATCTTTAAAAAAATGTTATTGTATAGACTGTTCATTAGGTCTAAATCTGCTTCAGTTTTAAGATTTTATTTGATACAATTTTTAATGGATAAAGATTGGAATTAAAAATGTTTATTTGATTTTGTTTCACTAATTAATATAATAGTCTTCCATTATTTATGTATTAGGAAAATTGTTTATAAAAACATGTTCTACATTTCACGATGATCCTGAGTATATTAATCTAGACAACTTTAACCATCAAGGGGAAGTCATTACAACATCGTCTCTGCCAACGTCAGGTGATGATAGAGCAAGTGCATCATCAAGAAGTATGACAACAGCACCAAATGTACCACGCCAAAAACGGAAAAGAACCTAACTTCCTGCTTCAGCTAGCGGGATATCAGCTGAAAAGTATATAGCCCATACGCTACGTTCGCTTAAAGGAAACCAATCGGTATTCTCACGAAAACTCATGAATGCCGCGATTTATGAGGTGGAGCTAGAAACACTCACAAAAGATTACAAAGTAATGATCAGTCCATCACAACAATTGAATCCTCAACAATTGTACCCGCCACTCCCAAACCCACTATACTTCTCTCAACAGTCAGATCAAATATTTTATTCTCAGATGCCCTACCATCAACACCACAGTTCTCGTCCTTCTAATAACATTCAACGGCCTAACACTCCACTCCAAAACTGTCATACACGATACCCCGAAACTCTGAAACCTGATGCTGCCAACCCTACTAACATAATAATGCCAAAGTCTCATCTCAAAACAAACCTGAACAAGCCAACTCCCTAGGTTTCGATATTGCAGTAGAAAATTCCATATCCTTCAAGCTTCTTCCGGTGGCAAGGAATCTTAAGGTAGGTAAGAGTCTTTCGTGCGGGGATATTGCTCTTCTCATAACCGTATCATTTTTCAAAATAATAGGATAAACTAACCTTAATAAATCAATATAGGTATCTTCATCCATCTTTAAATAATTACGCCAGTCATTTGGTTCATTTCGCAATTCTCTCAATAGTTTGGTATGAGAAAATGTCCTTTTCTGCAATAAACACTGGCGGCTCGACTTTCTCCTAGGGTTTCGCGTCTTTCGAAATTTAATCGCTATACACACTACATACACTGACCACAACAATACTTCCTCCATGTCCGAAACCGAGATCTACAATGAATATATCGACACAATAAATCGGTGTATTAACCACATTGCAGCAATTTATTATAGCGTGTAAACCCGCCTTAACGGTAATAACCAGAAGAGCGCGCTATCGTCTGCATCCGGTTGTTGTTGTCTTCTGTTAATCAAAGTGCACGCGGGCCTGTGAGACCCAGCCCGACCGTTCTCGTTACTTTTTCCGGCCAGTCCCATTTTATGTGTTAGTGCTGTATATGATTATATGTAATTATGGAACATAGCAACTAACCTTAGAAATAGTGAAATAGAGCAAATATTGAACGATGAACATGAAAGTGACGATTCAGACGCTGATCCGGACTTTGAAGTGTATAGTGATCTAGACAGTAATAGTGAGTGTGGTATCAGTGAAGAAGAACCAGAAAATATAGAACCGGAAGTGCCTGCTTCATGTAGTGTTGACTGCCCACCTGTTGCCTCAACTAGTTCTGCTGATCATCGTACTGCCGCAACTGAGTCAGGCACCCCTTCACATTTTTATGTCGGTCGTGATAAAAAGACCAAATGGAGAAAAAACTTGTTTTCCGCGTAATGTCCGTACAAGAACTCACAACCTTGTATCAATGCATTTGCCTGGAAGTATAAGAGCTGCCATGCAAGTAGACGCACCAATTGACTCTTGGAATTTATTTTTTAACGAACCTTTAATTGACTTGGTGGTTGAATCTACAAATGTTTATATTGATTCTGTTCAACAAAATTACACCAGTGACCCAAATATGGCAAGACAGACAGATGTAATTGAAATTAAGGCTTATTTTGGTTTACTATACATAGCTGGAGTATTACATGGCAGCAAAATGAACATAGAGCAGTTTTGGAGCACTGATGGAACTAGTGTAGAAATCTTTAGAGCAGCTATGTCTCTAAAACGATATAGATCTCTAAATCGTTGCCTGTGGCTCGATAACATCCACACCAGGGAAGAAAGGAAAGCAATGGACAATCTTTCTGCACTGAGGAGCCTCACAGATATGTTTGTTTCTAATTGGAATAAATATTTTACTCCTTCTGAAAATGTTACGTTAGATGAGATGCTTGTTCCTTATCGAGGCCGGTGACAATTTAGGATGTACATCCCTAACAAACCGGCTAAATACGGTATTAAGATTTATATCTTAGCAATGTTTGTTTCCAATTGGAATAAATATTTTACTCCTTCTGAAAATATTACGTTAGATGAGATGCTTGTTCCTTATCGAGGCCGGTGACAATTTAGGATGTACATCCCTAACAAACCGGCTAAATACGGTATTAAGATTTATATCTTAGCAATGTTTGTTTCCAATTGGAATAAATATTTTACTCCTTCTGAAAATATTACGTTAGATGAGATGCTTGTTCCTTATCGAGGCCGGTGACAATTTAGGATGTACATCCCTAACAAACCGGCTAAATACGGTATTAAGATTTATATCTTAGCAATGTTTGTTTCCAATTGGAATAAATATTTTACTCCTTCTGAAAATATTACGTTAGATGAGATGCTTGTTCCTTATCGAGGCCGGTGACAATTTAGGATGTACATCCCTAACAAACCGGCTAAATACGGTAGTAAGATGTATATCTTAGCAATGTTTGTTTCTAATTGGAATAAATATTTTACTCCTTCTGAAAATGTTACGTTAGATGAGATGCTTGTTCCTTATCGAGGCCGGTGACAATTTAGGATGTACATCCCTAACAAACCGGCTAAATACGGTATTAAGATTTATATCTTAGCAATGTTTGTTTCCAATTGGAATAAATATTTTACTCCTTCTGAAAATGTTACGTTAGATGAGATGCTTGTTCCTTATCGAGGCCGGTGACAATTTAGGATGTACATCCCTAACAAACCGGCTAAATACGGTACTAAGATTTATATCTTAGCAATGTTTGTTTCCAATTGGAATAAATATTTTACTCCTTCTGAAAATGTTACGTTAGATGAGATGCTTGTTCCTTATCGAGGCCGGTGACAATTTAGGATGTACATCCCTAACAAACCGGCTAAATACGGTATTAAGATTTATATCTTAGCAATGTTTGTTTCCAATTGGAATAAATATTTTACTCCTTCTGAAAATATTACGTTAGATGAGATGCTTGTTCCTTATCGAGGCCGGTGACAATTTAGGATGTACATCCCTAACAAACCGGCTAAATACGGTATTAAGATTTATATCTTAGCATGTTCCAAACGTATTATGTTAAACACGTAGAAAATGCAGCTGCTCAACCAGAGTGGCCGTACGAAATAAGTAACAAAGCAGATGATGTGGTTTTTCTGCTTGTTGAAGCTGTAGCAGGTTCGGGCAGAAACTTAACCATAAATAACTGGTTTAACTCATATAATGTAGTACAAAAGTTGAGGCAAGAAAAAAATCTTACCGTTGTAGGTACTTTAAAAAAATAAACTTCAAGTTCCAGCACAGTTCTTAGCACATAAAAAGAAGACACGATACCCAAGTACCTTTGGTTTCCAAGAAGACTTAGTTAACTTAGTGTCTTATACCTAAGCGTAACAGATGTGTACTACTTTTGTCAGCCACAAAAACGCGACCGTTTGGTCGCGAGCGACACGCGCGTGTCACAGAACCACAGAGTTTTAATTGGGCATTCTATACGGGCAACTTTGCGGTCGCGTGTGGACGTGTTCGTTGGCGTGCCGGCGTGTTGAACGCAAGAGGTTGCGTAAAAGTCGCGCGCCGGAGACCGGCGTGTCATTCTACATGTAGCAACTTGCAAGCGATTAGCCGGCCGAGCTGATTTGTTCTTCACCAGTCCACGACTAGTAGTCAAGATAATTGTCGTGCTTTGTGTCTTTGCAAACAAGATGTTTGACACTGAACGGTTTATTTGTGAAATCGAGGGCAAACCTCCCCTGAATGATATTAAAAGTAAGGAATATTCTAATAGGGATGTAAAAGCTAAGTGTTCGGTGAAAGTAGCAGATGTAATGTGTGAAGATTGGACAGATTTTGATATGAAAACAAAGAATGAAAAAGTTAAGATTAAGTCTAAGTACACGGTGGTCCATTTAAGATGACCCACTATCTTATCTGGATATCTGTTGGAGTTACGAAATTTTTTTTAAAGCAAATAGTGATTGGGGATAACGAATTTTTATATTATTCATTTTTTTGTATACAAGGTGTTTTTTTAGGTGGGGCAACTATCAACTTTCTTATCCTAAATGAATATTAGGAGGTATTTAGATTGTAATCTTAATTATAGTCATTTTTACATTCAAACTCTGTTTGAATTTCCTGCAGTTTTTGAGATATGAGCACCAGAAAAGTGTCAGATTATACCATTTGAAATGCTCTAGCATCTAAACGCTTTAAGTTAAAGCAAAACGGTTTGCACTTTCCTATCTTATTTTTTAATCCCCTATCTAAAAATGTCAACTTTCGGTTTTTAAAAGCGGAAGTGTAGAATGTTCAACTTCTGGTCAAAACCGGAAGTTGGTATATTTAAATAGAGTATTAAAAACTAGGATAGGAAAGTGCAAACCGTTTTGCTTTAACTTAAAGCGTTTAGATGCTAGAGCATTTCAAAATGTAAAATATGTCACTTTCCTGGTGCTCCTAAGTATCTCAAAAACTAATGGAAATTCAAACAGAGTTTAAATGCAACAAATTATTATAAGTAAGGTTACAATCTAAATACCTTTCATTTAAAATAAGAATGATGATAGCTACCTCATCTAAACAAGATACCCCGTATACAAAAAAATATAATAAAATAAAAATTTATTTACACCCAATCACTATTTGTATTAGATTTTTTCTCAAAGGTGGTTGAAACATAATAACGAATGACAAAAAACGAACTTTATTAAGTAAACTGATACAAATTGTTTATAATTCTCACAGCATTACATACTCTTTCCCATTTTTTATACTTTTACACATATTTGTTTTGCCAAGAAAGTGCTCCAGAACTGTTGAAATATTGACAGAACACTTCTCTTACATCAATCCCTTTTGACATGCCCCCTACAACAGCGGATTCTTGAATTTCCTGTAGTGGATAGTTTAGAGTATCCTCGAAAAGGTAACCATCTCTTCTTCGCACAAAATAATGCAAAACACAACAAGCCTGCACTACGATGACAGCAAAATCAGGATGTATTAACATAGAAGAATGTAGTACGCGCCATTTGTTAGAGAGAATTCCGAAAGAGCATTCTACGACACGCCGTGCTCGGCAATGTCTGTAGTTGTAGATCCTCTTTTCTTGCGATAATCCCTTGGATGGGTATGGCCGCATCACATGCTTTGACAATCCAAAAGCTTCATCCCCAAGCAAAATATAGGGTACCTCGGAACCCTGCGCAACATTGTCAGATACTGGTAGGGAATTATCTGCAGGCAGGTCTAGTTCGTTATTTTTGAGTCTTAGTCCAAAATTTGAGTTTTTAAATCGTAGAGTCACCTTCGCGTCCAAAAGATCCAATATCGACAGCTGTGAAGTAATAATTTGCGTCAGCAACCGCCAAAAGAACAATCGAGAAGTATTTCTTGTAATTGAAATAGTCTGAGCCAGAGTTAGGGGGACAAATTATCCTGATATGTTTCCCGTCGATACTTACAATTGGGAAACTGTGTAATCTGATAAAATTCCATGGACTATTGCAACCACAGCTCCTTCGTAGGAAATGGAATTTCTTGAGGTTGAACAACATTCCATATGGCGAAACAAGTTTCTCTCACAATTAATGGTATTGTTTTCCTTGAAATTTTAAAACCATACTCCAAGTCTCCAAAGTTCATACCAGAGGCGAAATATCTGAAAATAATAAATAATTTAAATATTGACATTTAAAATCATATTCACATTTACAAACTACCTGCAAATTAACAAAAAATCCAACAATAGATGTTTGTCTGTTTTAGTGAAGGAACTTAATGAAGAAATGGAAGGCGATAAGAGATTGCTTTGTGCGGGATCATCGCTCAACCACCGCTGCGGGAACAGGTCAAGCTGCATCAAAGAAAAAGAAATACATCTTTTACGACCAGCTACTGTTTCTGTTACCTCATGTGAAAGGTAATTCCAATAGAGGTTCAAACATTGCTCCACTTCACAGTCATGAACATGTTGGTGAGGAAAGTCAGATGGAAGATATTGAAAGTAGTAGCGCACATGAAGAAATACTAGCCGATGATGCCATCAGTGTAAGTCCCCACCCTCCCTCAACTACTTTACTGAACCAAGCTGCAACAAAACCTAAAGGCTCGAAAAGGAAGAATCTGACAGATACTCATCAACCCACTGGCAAAAGGGCTACTTATGAGAAAAATATTTTGTCTTCATCAAAAGATTTGACTAACATACAAGCTTCAAGCTTAGAATGGCAGAAAGATGAAAAAAAATTCAGATAAAAATGGCCATAAAGCGTTTCTTCTATCTTATGTTCCTGTTCTTGACAGCATGCCGTTTAGTAGTTCGATGTATCTAAGAGGTCAAATATCACAATTGTTTTCGAACTACTTCGCCCAAAATGAGACTCGCCAAGAATCATCCACAATGTGTTCGACTTCGTCTATGTCAAGCTCAGCTGGAGCCACCCCCACGGCTGGCAATGTATTTAGTGAAGAAAGTGTTGATTTCGATATTTCTGATTATATACAATTGTAAAGTACTCTTTGTTCAATTTAAATCAATAAATAAAAATACTTATTAAAGTTTGTTTGGTTTCACTAACCTAGTCTACGTGTAGGTACCTTACCTAGATAGTTAAGTTCGTCTGAAAATTTAACTGACATTTGTCATTTATTAAGTCAATTTACAGGGTGCCCCACATAAGATGTTCTATTGCCTTATCTCGAAATCTGTAAGATATATAAACAAACTTCTTAAAGAAATTTTTCTTGTTTTTATCTAAAATTCTATACCATTTAATTACCAATTATACCAGAGTTTACAGTTTGTCCTGGAGAGCTACAAACTTTTTTTATTTTCAATGGAACACCCCATATATTTTTTAGATATTTGGATTGCAGTCATAAATATATGTAATTTTTACATTTATACTTTATTCAAAATTTTAATCGTTTTCTGAGATATAATCATTATAAAACTGATGTTTTCACAAATTGGAAGGCTCTAGCATCCAAACGGTGTGAGCAAAACGGTTTTCACTTCCGATCAAAACCAGAAGTTGAAATGTTTAGATAGACGATTAAAAACCAAGATATGAAAGTGAAAACAGTTTTGCTCCAACTCACACCGTTTTGATGCTAAAGACTTCGAAAGTGTAAAAAACATCACTTTTCTGTAGCTTTCCGGGACAGACTGAACACTCTGTATAGTTGGTAATTAAATAATGTAAAGTTTTAGATAAAAATAAGAAAGTTTTCTTTAAGAAGTTTTTTTTCTATTTCTAACAGTTTTAGAGATAAGGGGATAGAACATCTTATGTGGGCCACCCTGTATAATAAATATCATGTTGACTAAAAATACTTAAAACTAGTAAAAGCAAACAAAAAATGTATAAATAATAAATATGTACAATTAAATGGGCTACTTGATGGCCAACTGGAGGTTGAACATAAACGCCCCTTTTAGTTAATACATTGTTAATTTTACTCACCTCAAGGTCACTACAAGTCTCTCTGCTGGTTCTATACTTCTTCTCATAACAGTTATGAATGAAGAACTGTGTTTGTTCTTGCTATGAATGGAGTTATTAACCCCAAGACTTCGTCAAATTTCTCTACAGACATATGGTAGTACTGAAAAAACTTCTCAGGATATCTCTGATGTTCTGCGAAGCTAAGATGAAACACCTCTAAGGTCAGGCGATTAGCACCAACCGGGTGTACCCACCAACGTCTTTTTTACGTTTTTTAGCCAACAAACTTATTAATAACGTTTGGTAAACAGCGATACACCCAACTTGTACGGGATCCATAGCAAATATGAGGCGTTTTGTCTCTATTCTAGAATGGGTCGCGTTTTACTCACCGGTTATACGCGCTACAAAGTCGCGGCGTCAAAACGCTCTTATAGAATGGGCAAAATTTTCAAGCGACTGAGCGACTAACCGGTCGCGTTTTTGTGGCTCGTGTAGAATGGCCCTAAGGCCACGGCCACACTCACCGTTTTTGTCGCTGCGTCAGAATCGCATGCGACGATGGACGTTGCGTCAGAATCGCAGACATGGGCCACACTCGCCGTCAAAAACGCAGATCTCAGTGGCAAAGATGTCTTCTCTAAGTGAAGCAGACTTATTACTAGTGTTAGCTGTTAGATCTTATTTGAAAAAGAAAAGAAAGAGAAGATTTGGTATTCATCCAATGAACACAGTGCGTTTGAGCCAAGGCCAGTTTTATACATTAATGAGTTTTTTGCGTAATGATAATGAAAAGTTCTTCTCTTATTTTCGAATGAGTGCCACAATCGTTTGATGAACTATTAGCTCTAGTGAGAGATGATCTGTCAAAACAAGACACCAGACTACGTCTGAGTATACAGCAGAGGAACGCTTAGCTGTAACTTTGAGGTACGTAACAAAATGTGACAATTACTCTGATATTATAATAACATTTGACAAAATATATTAAATGCTTCAACGTTATCAATTATTCCACGATCCTACTTTTATATTGAAATGGAAAAGGAAAATTTAAGGAGGCGAAGTTCAGTCGTCTCTACCACTTAACCTCAGAACAAATTCATTTTATTATAATTTTAAATCCATTACTTTAATAGTTATTTGTAATAGATTATAATTGTATTTGTTGTTGTAGGTAAATGAGATAGCAAAATATCAAATCAAACAAGTAATATTTGTAATGCAAGAGGTTATGTAATCTTACATTTAAATAATGCAGTAAAAATAATTAACACTTTTGCAATGAAGGTGTCCAGTCCAATTACAATTCTTCAAAAACACTAAAAACACATCCGAATTATTGTTACTAAGCGATTCAGAGGGTGTAGGGGACTGAATGTTAGCCTGGCGCTCTCTTGGAGAAGCATCCGTCCAATTAGGGTAGTTATATTGGGGATGATTAGGGACGTTTGGTAGCTGCTGCCACTGGTGACTTGAGTGGGCAAAAAATGCAGGGGGAGGTTTATAGCGTTCTACTGCCAAGGCTTGCTGCATAACTTCCGTAAATTTCATCCGAACCCACAATTTTTTGTCAACAGGAAGGTTTTTTAACATAGGCAAAAAGGATAGTAGAAAGTGCTTATCAGCTTCTTCTTCTTCATCCGTTGGCTTGCTTGCATTTGTCAAATGTTTAAGTACGGCCATTTTCAAAGGGAGTCTGTCGATATTTTTTGTTGATACGGTTAGGCGCTGCTTGGTTGGGCGCTACTTGGTTAGGTGTTGCTGGTTCTGAAGCAAACTACCTCAGTCAAATCTTCGTTGTTTTCTTCAGTAGCCGCATTTTCGTTTCCAATGTCGGGTTGCTCATCAGGAACATTGGTGGTTGTCCTGCAAGAAAATAGCTCTTCACCATTGAGTTCAGGATAAAAGTTAAACTCTCAAATTTTTTACCTACAACAAGTTAAACCTGTTAAAAAAAACAAGTTGAAAAAGGTTAGGTTAGGTTAGGTTAGGTTAGGTTAACAGATTTGCTAATATTTCTTATTAATTCTTACCTCCTGTCAGTGTTGTTCGCAGTGAGGAACAGCAGTTGATCGAAGTACACATACTTTTTTCTTCTTCTTTTGGCTACTGCCACTAGGTTAATTTCAAGTTTTTCATCTCCCTCGCAAAACAATCTCGTAGTGATCTCCATTTTTTTTGCAATTCCTTTACTGTAATAAAGACAGTTTATTTAGCATTATATACTTTATCAAGGATACATGTTAGTAATGTAAATTACATTAACCAACCAGAAAAAGTCCAAAAAGTTAGATTTGTTTCGTTTCAGGTGGGGGGGGGGGGGGTTGGGTTTTATGTTCAAGTCCCCAATAATAAACTTGAACAACTAACACAGTGTCTTATTACTGTGAGATAAAATATATATCTACAGATTTTGTATTTGTTTCAGGTTTATTGCTACAGGAATCACGTTCAGATCTCTCGCGTTTGAATACCGAATTGGGTAGAGATCGACTATAAGTAAACTCATCAGAGAAAACTTGCACGGTTTTATGGGCTACTATGAAAGAAAAGTTTATGAAACTGCCAAATACCGAAGAATGGGAAGAAATTGCCAATGGCTTCAATACTCGTGCAAATTTTCCAAACTGCATGGGAGCCTTGGACGGAAAACATATCCGAATAGTGAATCCTCAAGGAAGTGGCTCGGAGTATTTCAACTACAAACAATTTTTTTCTGTTGTGTTGCTTGCTTTGGTTGATTCAAACTATTGTTTTACTGCAATTGATATTGGTAGTTACGGAAAAAATAGTGATTCTAATATTTTTAGACAGTCTGCCTTGCACAATCTGCTAGTTAAGGGAAAACTTAGTATACCAAATGATCAAAGATTGCCTGATTCTGGAAGATGACACCCAATGCCTTTCGTCATTGTAGCAGATGAAGCTTTCTCAATGACTCAACATGTTCTTAGGCCATATGCTAAAAAGAAATCTAACCACACAAAAAATATTGGTTAACTATCGGCTTTCACGAGCTCGTCGATTTGTTGAATGCACTTTCGGTTTACTTGCTAACAAATGGCGAGTTTTTCATGGTGCTATTTGTTTGGACTCAGAATTTGTTGTAGAGGTTGTTCAAGCCGCATGTGTTTTACACAACTTTGTACGTGTAAGAGACGGTTTTTCAGTTTGAAGACACCCCTGTCTTGTCCTTTAGAAGACATTACCCGTGTTGGGCACTGGCGGCGCCCCTTTGACTGCAAAAGCAATCCGCGATAGATTCGCCAATTATTTCACATCCCCCGCTGGAAGCGTTCCTTGGCAATTTGACATGATTTAAATAACTTACTCTTAAGTATGCCATTAATTAATATAGGAAAGTTTTGTAAATGAGCTTGATAAAAGTGTACATTACTGCTTTATAAACTGAAACTCCCTTAGATATGAACACATCATATTTATATTATTTTTTATTTATAATATTCAATGCTGTTCAGTTTCATGTAATGTGTGCATAACATTGATAGTTTTTAGTAATTGTTGTGCTAAAATTATAGTAATTTCTGTAAAACCTTACAGTCCTACATTTTATTTTGTACGCCTACAGGGAGCGATTACGATTTTTCACGGAAGACTGGAGTAAATTTTTTTAAGCAGTTTAAATATTCTCTCTACTTGCACACAATACTGGAAAATGTGGTTAGGTTAGTTTTTCAGTCATTGCTTATTTTTTGTAAATGGTCTTGTTTTTATGAAAATAAATTCATTATTATTTCAAGTACTAAAATTTTACTCACCTTCTTTATTTTTTTCCTCATTAGTCATCTGCTCCCAGTTCGAAAGCCACTATCCTGGCCACCTCAATCCATAGCTTAGATTTTAAATCACGGTTACTGTAGTCCTTTAATTTAAGATCCCAAAGTGGAGGACGGATGCTCACCTCGTTAATAAATAGTTCGGTGTCAAACATTTTTAACTAATAGAATTATTACAACAAAGAAGACCATTGTCAAAAGAGGTCACAAATAGAGTGAGGTGACTGAAATGGTATAGGAAGTAAGAAGAGTGGGGAGGGACAAGTTGCGACAGGAACGGCGAGTGTGGCCACCTTCATTTGATAACATAAGCTGCGTTTTCGTCGCAGCGACCGAAAAACGCTACATGTTTGCGTTCGAATCGCTGCCGTCGTCGCAGGACGGCCAGTGTGGCCGGCTCCCATTTAACTCCATTCTAAAACAGAGATTCTCCTATCGTTGCGATTCTGACGCAGCGACAAAAACGGTGAGTGTGGCCGTAGCCTAAAGGTGGTGTAGACGTTTGCGATACCATGTGTGGAGAGTACACAGTGGCTAGAGGAACAAAGCGGTGGCCCCTTTGTCTTTCGTACGCATTTTCCAATATTGCTGCTCTTAATGGATATGTTGTATTAAGCTCTAATCTTCAAAGATTCAAGATAAGTGACTATTTAAAAACCTTAGGACGGTCACTCATTCAGCACGCGGTATTTACATGACATCGCGTGCTGTCAAGCAAAATCTTCCTCGAGAAATTCGCAAGTTGGCTTCACGTCTTTCCGGCATTGAAAAGGAGTAACGAGTTGATCCTCAACCAGTGAAGAGGGAAGGATGCCACAAGTACAAGGATACTAAAACAAAATACTTTTCCGGGTCGTGTAAAGTGTGGCTATGCCTGACGCACGCAGAAATGGTGTGCGATGATAGCTGTGAAAACTAAAGACTTTAACCCTTTCCGTACTAACGTTCTGATATCCGGACGTGGGCTGGGCGGTCGAGAAATACTAACGTCCGGATATCAGGACGTCGGGAATTTTTGTTATTAAATTTTTATTTTACAATAAATGAAATATATACATAGATTACGAATATATATATATATATATATATATATATATATATATACATATATATATATATATATAATTGTACATATTTATAATTTGTTTTCTGTGATAGCGACTGATTTAGAAGGCGTTGACAAAGTCAGCTGTTTGTTTTGTTTCGTTGTAGGCGCTCAGTTACTGGTAGCGTCAGTCAACTGTGCGTAATTGTTTTGTTACGTTGTTTACTTGCCTTGTTTGTGAATGTAGTTGTGTTAGTGTTTTCTTAAAAATGAAGCGTTCAAAATCGCCATTGAGTGAGAATACTGTTCGTGCTTTGTTAGGTGAAGAAAATCTGAGTGATGGTTTGTTATCAGACGATAGTGACAGTTCTGTTATTGATGACACCGCCGAGGATCCTACCTTTGATCCAGATCTTGAAAAAAGACCATCGACTTCAGGTTTGCTAAATCTAAATATTACTAATAATAGAAAACGTCCAAGGCTACTTAGTTTTTCAAGTGAGGGTGAACATGATGACGATGAAATGGATTTGACAACACAACAAATTAACAGTACTAGGCCTACAACTAGACTTGTAGGTCGACCAAATAGGCCTAACCCTTTTAACTCCAACATCCGATAACATCGGATATATCAAATACGCTTTTAACTCCGACGTCCGATTAGATCGGATTGACCGGCTCTCGCCAAAACCTCCGGATCCGATTAGGTTGGATGTTATTTTTTTTATTTCCCTAGCTTAGTAACAAACCAAAAGCCAAAATATTCGGGGCTATGACGATCTACGTGAATTGACGAGTAAAATGGTGTATGGTTACTTACTTTTATGTCTGATATTCGTATCTGTGATCGCGTTTGAAAACAGCTGTCAGTTTGCTTTCTGTTTCCAACGTTACCACTACGTGTTGTCGATCTGTAGTGTTTGTAAACAAAATGTACGGCTTTATTGATCGTGATTGTGTTTAATGTTTCCATTGAAAATGAGTAAACAAAAACGGGCAATCTCACCTGCTAGTGAGAATACTTTAATAACAAATTTAATATAATCCGGTCTCAATGTTAGAGACGACGATTTGAGTGACAGCTTTCTGGAACATATTAGTGAATCTGAAAGTGAGACTGAATTAGGCGAAGAATTTCTGGATGACACTGATGAGGATCCTGACTTCATCCCAGGAACGGAAGATGAGGATGATGAGAATGGAATTGTAAGTCGAAATTCTTTGATATCAGGAGACAGGTCTAGACTAAACAACCTAGAACCTAAACTATAGAGTCTTGATCAAGGGCCAAGTACTGACAATATGAGCCCTATTTATAGGACTAGAGGTAGGCCTGCAGCTTTGCCTGGAACTTCTCAAGTAGGCTCCCACCGGGTTCATTTCAAATACAGAATTTTGGTCTTGCTGTAATTTCTAGACTCGTCCAGCCTGTGAGTGGTACTGGAAGAAACATTACCACGGATAATTGTTATACATCCATACCCCTCGCCGAAACTCTCAAGAACGATCACAATTTGACATAGTGGGTACCCTGCGAAAAAATAAAAAAGAAATAGCACTTGAGTTAATACATAGAAGGAATCGTCCTGTATCCAGCAGCATGTTTGCCTTCAAGATGGAAAAATTCTGCTATTGTACTGCCCGAAGAAAAAAGGTTGTTCTTCTACTGTCTACCATGCACCACAGTGACGAAATTGACCCTCAGTCTGGAGATGCTAAAAAGTCTTTCATTTTGACCTTATAATTCAACCAAAGGAGGGGTGGACGTTGTTGATGAGTATAAGGCACGGTATTCAGTTGCGAGAACAAGTAATCGTTGGCCGCTTACTATCTTTTTCAGTCTTCTAAATACCATTGGGCTAAATAGTTATATTGAGTACAAACACAAAAGAGGAGATATTGCATTGTCCGAAGGGAATTCCTGAAGGATTTCGCCAAATATCTTTGTATTAATTATTTGGTAGCCCGTCACGGGGAAGAAAGACTTCCAAGGCAGCTAAAAAGAAGCATCACACAAATGGCTTCAAGAGGTGGAGAGGCCGCAGCATGCAGCAAACCTTGAGGGACGTTGTGGTATCTGCAACTGGAGAAAAAACCGGAAAAGTAAAACTACGTGTCACATCTGTCACAAGTACATTTGCAGGGAGCACACCGTGTTTACTTGTTCTCAATGTGCAGAAGATGGTGATGATTCCACAAGTGACTAATTTCAACTAATATAAAGCTAATTTCTTACAGTTACCTAATATTAATGTACAAGCATTTTTACCACAGTACTTCATTCTGTTACAATTTTGAAATTTGTTTTGATAAATACAATACTTTTAAGAATATTTTTATGATTTTACAATATTGCCCTCCTAAGCAAAAGTGCCGTATCTTTTTGAGATTTATATTGATTTCCATGTTTTGGACCACGAGGGATTCATTGGACTAAGTAAAAATGTTGTATCTGCAGTCGTTTCAGAGTTATTTAATATTCAATTGCAGTATCTACCTTCAAAGGCCTTCTAAAACTAAACAAGAGTGCCGTAAGTACACAATGCAGTATCTACGGCGTAGATACTGCACTCTTGCTTAGTATACAGTAGATACGGCAGTTATGCTTAGCATGGTTCACTCAGCTGTTGCACATACTGTTTACTCCTACCAGTTTGTTGCATCATTTAGTCTAGCAATTAAAGTGAGGTTAAGAATACGTGAGTATATTTTCAGTGAACTATTTTGCTTAAAACCAGACAAAGACTAGTCTGTTTAACGGTTGTTTTAATTTTTAAGTAGTGTTTATGTGTTTGTGAAAAGGTTAAATCATTTACAAAATGATGAGTTCTAATCCTTATGTGTCAAATCGTTCTAAAAGGTTAATGGAACTTGCACTATAACAAGGTAACCAAAGTTTATCTAATAATATTCAAATACCAAACATAAATCATGCAGCTGAAATTTGTTGTGATAGTGTTGTCAACGAACCAATTGTATTACAAAGAGTTGAAGACTGCGAAATTGACCAGACCATAAACAATGAAATATCTGTTGAGTTGACAGAACTTGAAAACATGATTGTGCCTAGCAATAATGTAACTGTTTTGGCTGTTAACGACGTCTCTCATGACAATGGATTAGATTTCATGGAAAATACTTCAAATGAAATTGAGGAAAAAAATCTGATGGACCAATTGAGCCTATTATAATAATAGCTAACAATGAAATAGTTATTGAACTACCAGACCTTGAAAACACTTCTACAAGCAATACATTGAATGTTTTGAATGAAATTGTACATAACAATGACAATGTATTATATTTTCCAAAGACATGATATGTTTGAAGATCCACCTCAAGAAACTACTGTTACACCATCAGTATCACCAAATATTAGTATTTCCAATGAAGATGAGGGGCGTTCTAATAAATAGCCTCCAAATGACCATGTTGACTCCTCTAAACGAAAAAGAAGAAAATTTGATTTAGTCTAAAAGACCGAAACTGAAGGAAGATCAGGTGAAAGTGCAACATTTGGTATTGCCACCATGCCAAGATTGTAAAAAGGGCTGCGTTAAAGAAATTAATGAAAATCAACGGCAAAATATAAATTCCCAATTTTGGAATAGTTCATGGACAGAGAGGAACACCTTTATGTTGAACTCGTGTGTCCGTTCTGATGTGAAAAGGCGGACAACCAAAAATGTTGAGAACTTAAGACAAAATTCGTTCAAATATTTTTTTTTAAATGAGGGTGACGAACGAATTGAGGTGTGCAAAATTTTCTTTTTAACCACATTAGGTTGTAAAAAAAACGAATGACCTAGTTTTGCACTATGTGCTGAAAAAACTCCTAAAGGTGACATTACTACTCCGCCACCAGATAAGCGCGGAAGACAACCAGCTGTTAATAAAAAGGACCTCACTATGAAACAATTCAGCACATTGAATCATTTCACCCTACCAAAAGCCATTATAGGAGAGAGCATGCTCCTAATACAAGGTATTTACCTAGTGATGTGACAATCATGCCATGCATTCAGATTTTTTATTAAAAAACCCTCAATTTAAAGACTGTGTGTCGTACGAATTGTACAGAAAAATTGTAAAGGGACAAAGAATTTCGTTTGCGCGCTTAGGCCACGAAGAGTGTGAGGAATTTCACCTGCATCCACATAAAAAGGCAAATATGGATATGGAAAACTGTGTAATTTGTAAGGATTGGGATGCCCATAACAAAGTTGCAGTTAAATCAGGGAAGCATACAAAAAATTCTCTGAAAAAGCTCAAACCGACGATGTCCTTGTGTTCTCTGCGGATCTGCAAAAAATAACAATGCTTCCCCGAATTGATATGTTTAAAACAGTATTGTTTACACCAAGGCTAATTGCTTATCATAAACCATTTGTACCGGTTGGAAAAACGAAAATGCCGTCCTTTCGCTTTACGGAAATACCTCGACAGATCTGGACTGGACTAAGAAAATGAACTCCCTTGGTTTTTACTTTTTTGTTTAGAAAGTCGAGCACCTTCCATTCTGCAGCTTCCTTCATGTCTACTTTGTACACAAGAGTCTTTTCCCCACGAATGGCTTTTACCCGAACTAAATCTTTTATAAAAGGCCTGGGATCTTCTTTTTTTCGTGGGTACGAGAAGTCCTTCCACTCATAGAAATCTTCAAGCTTCATTTCAAGGACACTTACATTTGTTTTACTTTTCTGAACGGCAGCTTTGAAATCGTCGAAGACATAGATTTTCTCCATTGCATGTAATGACTTTTCTACCCTGTGGTGAAAGGAGTCGGCCGACATAAAAGTGTGGCCTGGTTCAAAGTATTTGATTTCAATGGACTGAGCAGAAACTCTTGGGCTGTTAACACAAAAAATAAAAAACGTAAAGAATGCCCAATTTTTATTTTGGCTGGTACAATTGTCCATCCATAGTGTTACTTTTTTTGAATCTCTGGCCTCTGTTGTCAAAAACTTGTAGACTGTACTGATGATGTCTTCTTTTGTTCGGCCCATTAGAGCTTCATGCCATCAACAAGCACCTATTTTGGCCTCTCTTTTTTTACCAACAGGTACGTAACTCTCGTTGTACACGGAGAGTCTTTGTGTGAACACTAGCGATTTAAACATGTCGCATCGTGGCAACATGATGACTTTCTGAAGATCTGCAGAATAAATAATTTCATAATTTTTCCAGACCTTTTCTGCGTCAAATTTGTAACATTCTCTTGCAGATGTTGCCCTATCAATGTGAGTTTGATACGACTGGCATTCTCCACAGTCTTGCAGAAGGTTCTCTTTTTTATGAACATGGAAAGAAAAATGTTCACAATGTTCACACTCTTCATTTCCTAATTTTACAAATGCAATATTCAATTTCGAAACTTCAGAGCGATATAGTTCGTAGGAACATACAACTCCAGGATGTTTTTCTTTGAAATTTGTATGCATCTGGAGGATAGTTAGATCACTGGGCAAGTACCTGCGGTTAGGTGCATGCTCTCTTCTGTAGTGGGCAATCGTAGGTTCAAAGGACTCAATATGAGATTGTATTACTGAATGATCCGTTTTGTTATGGGCCCTGCGTCCCTTTCGTTTGTCGCATGCTGGTGAAACTAAGGGTTTTACCTGATTGTTACAAACATTTTGCAGAACTTTGTCATTATTATTGTTAAAGCCGAGACTAGTTAAAAAGAAGGTTCTGCAAATCTGAATTGACTTGCCATCTACATCTCTAAAAAATACTGATAAGTTCCAGACCGCCGAGAGTCTCCAACAACAGTTTTTCTCTTCACGTCTTTTTTATTAATAGAGCCAACAACAAATGATTTTTGCTCTTCCCGACCAAGGTTCCAATATTGGTCATTTATACTCTTACGCATCTCTTCAGATACATTTTCACTGCACTTTGTGGTGCAAATACTTTTAACGGGATGCTCTTCTTTCAAAACAGTAATTTTTTTCCGTTCATCAGGTTTAAACACATATTTTTTTCTTTTTCTTGGATTCCCGTCTTTCGTATTACAATCAACTGTTTCTAAATATCTTTTTTTTTCCACTTAATTGTTCATTAGCTTCTACTCCTTCTTCAATGAATTGGGAAGGGACTTCGACAGCCTCTTTTTCTACGTTAGGCCTATCAATAACTACAGCCTCAAGTACCGAAACCTCTTCTATTAGGCCTATTCCTGGCTGCTGTGGTCCGATATCTGTAATTATCATTTCAAAATCAACCTGATCAGGTTGGCTTGTGTTATTTATTGATTGCCAATCTGAAAGTGGTACACAATCATTAAAACTCTCATCCCCCAGTAAGTTGTCATTACAATTTAAACCTTGTAAATCCGTATTAACAATTCGTTGCAGGGTACTATCGCCTTCAACGTTAAAAAAGCCATTGTCACAGATAACAACTTGAGCACCATTAATGTCAATATCACCACAAGAAACCACATTGAACCTCATTGTTTGATACACTAAACTTACTACTTGTGCTGCTGCTTAAATCATCAGTGGGGAACAGGTTAGGCCTAAACTGGTGATCTTCTTTCTTCACTGAAGAAGTTTCACTGTTTAAAAGTTTCATAATCAAATCACTTCTTGAACTTATTTTACAAAATCAAATATCAGAAAAATAAGGTTTAAATGAATGCTAACTGATTTCTTATATTGAACTAACAGAAACAACTCAAGCATAAACACTGAACACTGCATTTAACCTCAAACTGCTGCTTTACTCAACATCAGTGCTGTTGTAAAAATATGTAAGCAATAATATTGCCAACATTACTAAAGTAAAACAGTTGAAACTTAAATATGCTAAGCACTATCAGCCGTAAGTGTATTATACTAAGCCAAAACAGTTGAAACTGTGCTAGATAATACCAAAGTAGTTTAGCATTTGTAACTTAGTGTAGGAGCACCTATGCAAATCCAAATTAGTTGAATCTGTCATTTGCTAAGCTTTATCAGTCGTAAGTGAGTTTTACTAAGCATAACAGCTGTAACTGTGTTAGATTCAACCAAATTAGCTAAGGATTCGTCATTTCCAACTTCTTAGCTTAGTAAAGTAGTTGAAAACTGTACTTACGGCTAACAAAATATTCACTTTTAAAATGTTTAGGGCATTTACCGCCATTTTACTCTAGCAATAGACTCCATAAATTGCATAGAATCCCAAGGTATCAATATCTCAAAATGGGCAAAAATGTCAGTTACCACCTCTGTGCTTAGTAGGACAGCATAGAATAGACCCTGGTACGAAGAGAAGGGACACAGGGTAGGCAGTTTAAGGGACTGGGTAGAAATTAGGGAAATGGTTTGGTGGGGGTGGGCAGTTTAACGTCATACCCAGGACGGTCTTCGTAACTGTGGATATATTTTGATATCAAGTTAGAATATAATTAATATTAAGTATTGAACAGTATTTAATATGGTCTATACATGTGAAAATTGCCAGCAATCCTTTTCCAGATGTGTTTACATTTCCCATGTTTCACAATGCTTACCTGAAGGTTCTTCTTCAGTTTCCAACTGTCAGGTAAGAGTTAACTGTGGATATATTTTGATATCAAGTTATAATATAATTAATATTAAGTATTAGACAGTATTTAATATGGTCTATACATGAGAAAATTGCCAGCAATCCTTTTCCAGATGTGTTTACATTTCCCATGTTTCACAATGCTTACCTGAAGGTTCTTCTTCAGTTTCCAACTGTCAGGTAAGAGTTAACTGTGGATATATTTTGATATTAAGTTATAATATAATTAATATTAAGTATTAGACAGTATTTAATATGGTCTATACATGAGAAAATTGCCAGCAATCCTTTTCCAGATGTGTTTACATTTCCCATGTTTCACAATGCTTACCTGAAGGTTCTTCTTCAGTTTCCAACTGTCAGGTAAGAGTTAACTGTGGATATATTTTGATATCAAGTTATAATATAATTAATATTAAGTATTGAATAGTATTTAATATGGTCTATACATGGGAAAATTGCCAGCAATCCTTTTCCAAATGTGTTTACATTTCCCATGTTTCACAATGCTTACCTGAAGGTTTTTCTTCAGTTTCCAGCAGTCAGGTAAGAGTTAACCGTTGCTAAATTAATGTAAAAAAGATTAGAATTATTGATTTTCTTGAAACGACTGATAAAAATTTAAAAATATTTAACGATGAAACTATATAATTGACCATAAACTTAATAGCCTATTATATTATAATTTGAACGTTATTTTACAGGAAGACATTTTGCTGAGGAATCTCATCATGAATTGCTGGAAGTAGACCTTCCTGTGACCGAAATTACACTAACTAATCCCTCAACTAGTACTAAAGAAGAAAAGCATTTCATGGTCATTAATCTGAATGAAAATACCCTCCCTCTTGATTTAATAGAAGATACTACAGTTTTAGTAGAAATTACACATGAACAAGATCTGAATCAAAATGAACAGAATGAAAGTGCCAAGGACAAGGGTTTTACCAAGAAGGGACAACCAAGAAAAAGATGTGCACCAAAAGAAAAAGAGACACGCTCATCAAAACAGTTAAGATTAAAAGAAAAGCACGTCATAAAACCAGCCGATGCAAGATGAAATGTATTCAAAAAATTGCAGAAGAGAGGCGAAAAAGTATTTATGAACAGTTTTGGTCACTATCTAGAACTATCTAGACTCAGACAGAGAAAAGTTGCTGATGGAGTTGAGTCTAGAAGAAATGTCTTTCTTTTATACCTTTACAGACGATGAAGGAGAAATCAAACATGTTTGCAAAACATTTTTTCTGACCACCCTTGGATACTCGAAAAATAATAATGACACAACTGTGTTTAATATTTTGAACCAGGCTATTAACGACATTACTCCAAAAATTGATCGGAGGGGCAGACATGAACCTCACAACAAAATTAACAGAGCTTGCATCGTTGACCACATATTTTAAAGTGTAGGTGTCCGTTAACCCTACGGGCATTGATAACCTGCGTGTTTTAACCCATGTGTTCATCATTATCGTCGAGAACATGCTTCACTCACGAGGTACTTACCAACTGATGTAAAAATTAAACTAATGCATGATGATTTCGTACCAACATACCCAGAAAAAATTTCCTACGAGTTTGTACCGTTCAGTTTTATCGGAACAAAATATTTCTTTTACGAAACTCGGACATGAGGAATGTGAAAAGTGTGAAATTTTTGAGAAGCATAATTTGGATCATTCTAAAATTCCTAATGAGTCATGCGATGAATGTAAAAAATATTTAAGCCATAAGATGAGATATGAAGAAGCACGAAAATTGTACATTGAGTCTGTAGATAAAACTAAAATAGGTGAATATGGCACTGAAAAAACTGTTATTTATTCAATGGACTTACAAAAAGTACTGATGCTTCCTCAGATGGAGGAATTCAAGGAATGTTTGTTCACTAGGCGAATCATCGTCTTGAACGAATCTTTCGTCCTGGGTATGTCGTTAAACTGCCCACCCCTACCAAACCATTTCCGAATTCCTACCCAATCCCTTAAACTGCCTACCCTGTGTCCCTTCTCTTCGCACCAGGGTCTATTCTATGGTCTGCATTTCTTCTTTCTTTGTGCAGGCCCTCTTTTTTTCTTTACTTCTTTCCTATCCACGTTCTATCTTCTTTTTCCATTTTTCTCCGTAGGGGAGCGGCCTGCCCGGACGCTTTAAGGTTGGCGACCTTTTCGTACCCCTGAGCTGGTGCCAGACTATTGTCCGAACCTGGCACCTCACCCTATCTAACCGAAAACTCCTAATCCTGCCCCCGACTGGGTCGTGTTGTTGTTTGCTGGGAGTGCGGAACTGCTACACAGATCCTCGAGCATTGCCCGTGTTCGGGCTGTGTAGTAGTAGAAGGCTGATGTGAGCTAGCTCTGCCGAGGCATAACAATATACATGAATCCTGGTGCCAGCAACTTCGGTCCCTGGTCAAGAAGTGAGTAATGGACAGATATGTCGGAATTTTCTTGTTGCCACGTGCGAGCCCGAGCCGTGCGTGAATTCCCGGCTCAGTTAAACGAGATAACACCGGGCCCCGGGGAACTGGGGTAGGGCTGCCTGCCAAGCTACGGCTGACAGGTACCCTAGGGTATACCCGTTCCCGGTGTCTCGGCCTGCACCTTTACTCACGATGCGCTGGTATACTACTAATTATGGATGTGGGGCAATGAACCTCAACCCTATGGGCAAAACACACATCGAGTTGTAGTAAGAGAATCGATTAATGATTTAGACAGAAAACGTCCCACTCTTCAGAATCCGAAGATGGGGGAAGAAATAAGTAAGCAGATAAAAAAACTAAGTAACACAAACAACAGTATCTTCCTACGCCACTATTCCTTGTGTTTAAACACAAAAACGAGAGCGAAAATCTGTCCAAAGTAAGTCCTTTTGTGATCAACAAGGCATTAGTCGGAGCAGGCGGTTCGCCGTCATCGGTCAGGAAACTTCGTAACGGAACTATCCTGGTTGAGGCGGTTGAACGCTCTACAAGCTCAGAAGTTCCTCTCCATGAAGACTTTTTATGATCAGGTAGAAGTCACTGTACAGCCTCATGAATCCCTAAATTCCAGTAAAAGGAATAGTTTTCAGTCGCGAGATGCTGTGTTGCTCAGAAGCGGAACTGAAGGAAGAGTTAAAGGATTCTCTCGTCACTGATGTGGTGAGAATAACGAGGGTCGAGAATGGTGTACCAACACCCACACCAGGTCACATTTTGACCTTCGCCCTCCCTCACACCACCAGCCACGATTAGAGCAGGATACCTTTCTCTTCAAGTTAAACCTTACTTCAGAAATCCGCAAAGATGTTTCAGATGCCAGCGTTTCGGACATTCGAGCAAAACATGCACCAGCTTAGAGACATGTAGCCGATGTGGTCAAAGTGGCCATAACGACAAAGATTGCACAAGCGGAGAAGAGAACTGTGTGAACTGTAAGGGCAAGCACTCTTCAAGCTCTCGCAGTTGCAAGATTTATTTGGAGGAGAAAGAAATATTAAAGTTAGTAACATTAGAAAAGCTGTCTTTTTGGCGATGCCCGTAGGGAGTATAGGAGGACGACTTGGACAAACTCCAAGAAAAGACATATCCTACTCTCAGGCCGCTTCTGCTCCTCCACCCTAGTCTGCACAGTGCTCCTCCTGCTCCGCTCTGGAGGGCATGGTGCGATAACTCACCAAACAGGTCGCTGCCTTGGTGCAGCAGTTAAATGCCAAGGCCTTGCCGCAAACACAAGCGAGCAGTCATTACGACTTCTGCCCCCGTAGCAAAAGGACCCCCGAAACAAACAGGAACCATTCCCAGGCCAGTTTCTGTGTCTGTGGCACCCGCTAAAGGAAAAGAGCGACCATCTTAACTATTCCAAAACGGCGGAGGAAAGGAAGTCTCTCCAAGAGAGACTTAAAACCCAAATCCGATCGAAAGCTCAGGCGAGATCAAAGGGAAGCACTGGTTCACCCCCCACTCCCCGCTCCTCTCAACTTTCCATAGTTGATGAGGATAGAAATGGGAGATGACCTTCTGCTTCGATCGGAATTTCAAAACAACTCAAGGTACATTTAAACTTAATAAAAATAAAAACAGACAGAAAATTACATACAATTAAATAAAACATGAACGAATTTAAAATTATCCAATGTAATATTAACGGTTATCGCGGACATTTGGAAGATGTAAAACATCTTTTACAAACAAAAAACCTCATAAATAATTAGCATCCAAGAGACTAAACTCCACCCAGGATGCCAAACCCTCTTGAGGGGATTTGACATCTTTCGTGAAGATTTCCCTCACGACGGGCATGCCTGTGGTAGTGTTGCTCTATTCGTGGATGAATCCCTAGGTGCCTCTGAGGTGCCCCTCCAATCCAATCTCCAATGTGTTTGTGTGTCAAATCCAAGTTCCGTTTAAACTGTATATATGTAACATCTACTTTCCACCAATCCCAGTCACCCTCTGTCCAAGGTGATCTCGAGGCACTGATCGGCCAGTTACCGAAGCCTTTTCTTCTCCTAGGTGACTTCAATGCCCACCACAACATTTGGGGGTCCAACCATTCCACACCAAGGGGAAACTTGGTCGCAAGAGTCCTCGGAGATCAAAATATCTTTGTCCTTAATGACGGATCCCCACTTACCTGTGCCCTAGGACGGGAGGTCGGTCTGCTATAGATGTATCTATATGCAGTCCCAGAACTTGCTCATAGATTCGATTGGGAGGGTCCTCTCCGATACATTCGGGAGTGATCACTTCCCAATTCAGATCAAAATACCTGAATTCTTCGTTGAATATCACTAGAAGAACCAAAATGGATCCTCGACAAAGGTGGACTGGGATAAATTCCAAAAAACAATTTACATTACTAGATATAAATACTCCATTGGACATAAATACTGTAGTAGAAACTTTTTACAAAACTCTATAATAACTGCAGCTCAGGACAGCATTCCAAAGACATCACCCGAACCAAGACGGAAAAATGTGCCTTGGTGGACAGAGGAGTGTTCGAGAGCATTGCGAGAGCGAAGACGCGCCCCTGCGAAGATTCAACAAACGGCCAACCCAAAAAAAATCTTGAAACCTACCGGTTCCATAGGGCAAAAACGCGACGAGTCTTCAGAAATTCCCGAAGAACCATATGGCAAAATTTCGTGACCACAATATCCCGAACAACTCCAAAGGCCGAAGTATGGAGAAGGTTAAGATCGGTGTGTGGCAAATCCCAACCTTTTGCCAATTTTGGGACTCAAGTCGGGCGGAGACGTTGAGACTGATCCCCGGGATGTTGCTGACCGTTTGGCCTCCTCCATATCGGAGGTTTCAAAAAGTTCGTCTTACTGTCCTGAGTTTTTGATATATAAAGCAAATATTCTGAACAAACAGACATACTACTCAACAATCCAAATCCATGTCCCTTAAACAACAGATTTTCGATGCAGGAGTTGGACTCCGCACTGGCATGTACTTCCAACTCTGCTCCTGGTCCGGATGACGTGCACTATGCCATGCTTAGACATTTACCCTTAGAGGGTAAGGTGGCCCCTCTTAGCGCTCTACAATAGAAGTGTTTGAGGAACAAACTTTCCCACAAGCCTGGCGTAAATCCCACGTCATCCCCTTATACAAACCGGGACAGGACAAACTATCTCCGTCTAGTTACCGGCCCATCTCGCTTACCAGCTGCCTTTCTAAGGTGTTGGAGCGGATGGTAAACCGTAGGCTAATCTGGTTCCTCGAAAAGAACAATCTCCTTTCGAGAGAGCAATGCGGCTTTCGCCAAGGACGATCGACGTTGGACCTCATGGTTTCCCTTGAGACAACCATACGTGACGCATTTTCTTGAGGGAAAGCAAGTAGTCGCTGTATTTTTTGACCTGAAAAAGGCATATGACACAGCGTGGTGGAGAGGCATCATTAACACTTTCCAGGCATGGGGAGTGAGTGGTAATATGCTGGCTTTCATTCAGGGGTTCATGTCTGACCGTACATTTCAGGTTAGACTAGGGACAAACCTATCCAGCACAACCAATCTGGAGAACGGGGTACCACAGGGAAGCGTATTGAGCTGCACGTTTATTCGCCGTCGCCATAAAACGGCATAACGGCTTGTGTCCGCCGGCCTGTACGCTTTTCTTTGTTTGTGGACGACTTCGCCGTTTACGTCTCTGCAAGAAGACTTGCTACGGCGGAGCGTTCCCTGCAGCTAACCATAAAAGCGACTAGAGGAAATGGAGTAGACGGACGGGATTTTCGTTCTCTACTTCCAAAACCCAATGTATAACATTCTCCAGACTAAGAAACTATTTAGAACCGTCACTTACCTTGAACAGATCCCGAATAACATCAAGTCGGAATGTGAGATTCTTGGGTCTTACATTTGATTCCCGACTAACATGGATCCCTCACTTAAAATCCCTTAAGGCAAAATGTCTACAAAGGCTAAATATGCTTCGAGTTCTTACTGGGACCAAGTGGGTGCGCGGACAGGACATGTATGCTACGTTTCTACAAAGCTTTTGTCCGTTCGTGCCTTGACTATGGTTCTCCAGGTTTATTTCTTCTACCCGGCCAAACGCGTTAGGAATGCTTGACTCGATTCACCACTCTGCGATAAGGTTGGCTACTGGAGCTTTTCGTTCAAGCCCTACACCTAGCATATTAGCGGAGGCTAGTGAACCAATGCTGGATATGAGACGCAAGCAACTTGCCATAAATTATTTTCACTCCCTTAAAGCCAAGCCCGAAAATTCCGGCATATGAACACGTATTTGAAAAATGACTTGCTCGAAGTCTATGCTAATCGCCTTAACATCTCAGCTCCATTTGGAGTAAGGGCTAAAGCGCTCCTCTCGGACCTTGGTATCGAGGAGTACCAAGTAAGCCAATGCTACCAGAGTGATATCCCTCCCTGGTTAGTATTAAGTCCCGAAGTTGTCCTGTCACTTCACAAGTACAAGAAAGAAAACACTTCTAATTTAGTGTTCACGCAGGCTTTCCGGGAACTCTTTGAGTGCTCGGGCACCTTGCGACATAATTTACACTGATGGATCTAGGTCTGAGAATGGCCACCGGATGTGCGTTCATAACGGCGAGTCGTGAGTATAGATTCTGTCTGCCCTCTGTAGCGTCAGTCTACACACGGCAAGAACTGACCGCTATTTTTAAAGCATTGAACATCGTCTGCCCCAGGACCAGAAGGCTGATCATCTGCTCCGACTCGCTTAGTAGTGTGCAAGCAATCAAGGACATGTATCCAAAACATGTCCTTTGTGCGCGACATCCGATGTGCCATTCACAGACTTCCAAGTCCAAAACATACAGGTTGTTCTGAAGTGGGTGCCCGGTTACGCGGGAATTCCCGGAAATGAGCTTGCCGACAGGGCTGCTGGGAGTGCTCATGAGCTTCCTCCTTTTACTGCTATGGTGACAGGATCAGACCTAAAGCCAATGGTAAAGGAGAAGTTAAGACGAGTTTGGGGTGACTCTTGGTCTCGGACGGTGTGCAACAAGCTGAGAGCCATAAAACACACAGTAGCTCCCTGGGGGACAGCCATCCGCGAGAACCGCAGAGAGGAAGTAGTGCTGTGTCGGTTGCGAATCGGTCACGCGCTGCTGACTCACGGGTACCTCATGAGCCGCGGGGGATCCCCCGGAGTGTGCGCGTTGTGGAGTGGCTCTGCATATTTTGGTCGAATGCCGTAATTATGCAACGCTAAGACGATCTTGTCAGCTCCCAGCAAGTCTATTCGATCTGTTGGGGGATGATGAGTCAGGTCATTGTAAAGCTTTTTGAATTCTTAAGAAGAACGAGTCTTATCTCAAAAATTTGATCTGAGCGAGTACCTGTTAAGTTATATAATCTTTGTCCTTCTATTTATTGTTATTGTTATTTGTTATTGTCATTTGTTATTAGTGAGGGTGGGTCCCTTTACAACCTTACCTTCACTAACTTACCTGGTTTTAGCATTAGATTGTTGTTATATTTATTATCGTTATTATATATCTGACATATTTTAACTATTGGGCCCCTTTACAGCCTCTCGGCTATTTTTGTTATTTAGTTTTAGTCCTCTGTTTATTGCTGTTATTTTTCTTATTGTCTTAATGTGATAATCTTCTTTGACACAGCGATCCGCTGTCTATTCTCTATACTGATAACGTGACACTATATTTTAAAGTGTAGGTGTCCGTTAACCCTACGGGCATTGATAACCTCCGTGTTTTATGCCCTTAAAAAAAATTAAAAAAAAAAAATGAACGAATCTTTTGTTCCAGTTGGTGACGGGCAATCTGGCATACAGCCAATTGCATGTATTTGGCATGAAGCTATATCATGAAAAAAAGAAGATATTTGCAGCACAATCTACAAGTTCCTCACTTTAGGGATGCTGAAAAGGTTATCTTGTGGATGGATAACTGTGCTGCACAAAATAAAAACTGGGGGGGATTGTTTTCTTTCATGGTCTACGTTATAAATAGTGGTGAAATCGCAGCTTCAGAGATAGTTTTCAATTACTTAGAATCCGGTCACACATTTATGTCTGCTGACAGCTTTCATCACCAGGTTTCTAAGCAACTGCGGTTGAAAGGTAAAGTCTATGACTTCAAAGACTTCCATGAAGCTGTCCACAACAGCAACTCAAAAAAGGTAACTGTTGTAGACATGAATTTTGATGATTTTTTTCTTGAGTTTGATTACTCATCCTCAAGTAAAATAAATAAAGCAAATCCGAGACCGTATTTAGCTAACATGGTTCAAGTTTCTTTTGAAAGAGGTGAAATGAATTTAAAATATAAAACATCATTTTCCTCAGATAATATTTCTTTGAATGTTTTAAAACAGTCAATTCTTTAAAAAAAAGATTCCTCAACCTCTGAAAAGAAATAGCCCAAGGGGTATTCTTAAACTAAAAAAGGACGACATTTTAAAGAAGTTGGTCCCACTCATGCCTCACAATAGAAGGGAATTTTGGAATGAAATGCCAACGAGTGATTGATTGCTCAGATCTCATAACTGAACCTGATTAATAGTAATGTTGTTACATTGTTTTTAACATAGTTCATAAGTTATATAATGTTCAATCTAATAATTAGTACTTTTGTAATCTTTTTAAAATAAAACTATAATATGCTTTCATTTTTGTTTATTATTTAATCAGTTTATAGAGAAACCCGATTGAATGGTTAGATAACGTATGTGTGTTTTTGAATAAATTGCTAGTAAAATTATAATTTCTAAATAAAAATTATCATATACATTTATTTGGTTATAAATAGTGGTACTGTAGTTAGAATTAATTGATAAAAATTTATTCTTTGTCAGACTGAAGTGATATATCTTATGCTCCCAAGAAAAGATTAGGCAGCAGATACGGTTTTTAAATATTGCCATAAAGTGAAATACATAGCCAAAAGAAGGTATGTGTATATACGGTCTTTTGGCTTTGTAAACAATTATGCACAAAAACAGTGACTGATTCAAAAAATAGGAACATAATGATTTTTGTCACATAAAACCTAATTTTAATAAGATTTTCATACTGTACATTAGTTTGAACATAACCGAAGATTCATATGATCAATGTATTTTGAGAAATTAACAATGAAAGTGTGCAAAAGTGAAACAGCCATTTTCTCAGTTTGCCATATTTTGTATATACGGCCTTTTGGCCTAGCGGAGCAGTGTAGGTTTAAACGTAGTGATATTGCTGGCGTTGAATCTATAATTCTATTATTGATTTTATGTTATTTATAAAGAGTAATATATAATATAATTTATAATGAGTAGATCGCCTTTGAGTGAACGTACAATTCAACGCTTAGTTGAAAATGATTATGTGAGTGACAGTGAGTGCAATGATGTGGCTAGTAGTTCACATGATGAATCTGAGCAAAGTGATGCCGACGACACAGATTTAGATCCTACGTTTGAACAAAACAATTCTGGAAGTACACTACGAGACCAGTGTTGTCGTCGTCAGATGCACGGTAGGTAGAATAGACACGGTAGGGGTCGCGAGGAGGATGCGCAGTAGCATGTGACGTCAACGGGGCCCAGCGCCGACTTCACCGCTACCTGGTTACGTGGAACTACAAGCTACTGTCTGTTTCCGGCTGTCATTCGGCTGTATGTTTCCCGCGTTTTTTGTCATTGTGTCTGACAGTAGGCTGAGTGAAGTGTCTATAGTGCGTTTGATGTTGATATATTTAAGTTTTAAGTTATTTACAGTCTTAATTTTTGTTAAAAGTACCGTATGTGACTATGTGTTGGCCTAGTGAAATGTAATAATAATAATGCCGTGTTGTGCAGTAGCTGGTTGTTCAAACCATTCAAGACATTCTAAAGAAACGGGAATATCTTTTCATCGTTTCCCTACGGATATTGATTTAAGAAAACAATGGGTAAATGCATGCAAAAGGGCCGATGAATTTAAACGTCGATAACGCCAAAGTATGCTCAGCCCATTTTGGGGAACATGATTTCGAGCGAGACTTAAAATCTGAGTTATTAAATACGAAAAGTAGAAGGATTTTAAAGAACACAGCAGTTCCTTTCTTTGGTCTGTCAAATTTAAATGAACGTGCAATCTCACGATTAAAACGAGTTGAAAGTAGGGAAACAAAAAAACAAATTAGTAACATTTTTTGTGAGATCGCCAACATAGATGAACCGTCTGATGCGATTCCAGAATCAACCAATGATGAAAACCTTATAGTAAACGACAAAAGTGAATCAGAATATAATTTATTGTTGAATAAGCAATTAGCCGAAGCAATTGCAAAAATTTCCGTGTTGGAAAATAAACTTAAGTCATATGAATCTCTTTTTACAAAATCACAACAACAGTATATTTTGCAAGGTCAGTGTAGGAGTTGGAGCCAAGAGGATGTCTCAAAGGCAATTACATTAAGATGTATTTCAAAAAAGGCATTTTCATTCGTTAGAGATGTGTTAAAGCACCCACTGCCAAGTGAGACTACTATTAAACGTCGGCTAAGTCACTTTTCTATAAAACCAGGTTTCATTGATATGAGTTTAAAAGTTATGGAAACTCAAGTTAACGTGTTTAGTGATTTTGAAAAGAACGTGGTTTTATGTTACGATGAAATGAAGGTCAACTCTGACTTATGTTATGATAATGTGGAAGATCGAATTTTGGGTCCATATTCCATGGTACAAGTGATTGTGGTCAGAAGCATAGTAGGTAAGTGGAAGCAACCCGTTTTTTTATGATTTTGACCGACCTGTAGATAAGGCACTTTTGTTTGAAACCATTGCAAAGGTGGAAGCTACAGGTTTTCGAGTAAGGGCCTTTGTAAGTGACATGGGACCATCTAACCAAAAGCTTATGAAAACCTTGGGTATTATACCTGGCAAAGTAACTAGTTTAAAAAATCCAATTGACGCCACTCGTCAAATTTGGGCGTTTTTTGATGTTCCACATTTGCTTAAACTTTGTAGGAACCATTTATTGGATCATGGTTATCAATTGAAATCTGGCGAAGTAGTTTCAAAAGAAATTTTTTCTAAACTCGTTGAACTACAACATGAAAAGGATTTGAAGTTTGCTTACAAAATTTCCACCTCTCATATACTTTTGTCAGGTACCGAGAGGCAAAAATGTAAGAAAAGCCGCAGAGCTACTCTCTGGGACAGTTGCTACAGCAATTGAATTTAACTTTCCCGGAAATGAATCCATTGTGAAGTTTATTAGGATCATTAACAATGGCTTTGATGTTCTTAATTCGCGAATGCCTAATCACCCATGCAACAAACTAAAGGTAGCCTATGGGCTACATTTAGCAGAGCAAAATCACGCTCTCAATGAGCTCTTTGATTTGTTCAGTTCTATGCGTGTCTTGGGAAAGTCCAACTTGTTACCATTTCAAAATGGCTTTCTTATTTCTATATTGAGTATTCAGGGACTGTACAATGATTTGAGAGCTGAAGGCTTTACCTACATCATGGCAGCCAGGTGCAATCAGGACATCCTTGAATCGTATTTTTCCCTGATTCGTGGGCTTGGACGATTTTATGACCACCCTCTACCGATAGCTGTTGGACAACGAATAAAAGCTTTACTTTTAGGCCACTTTGCAAGTTCTATTGTAGCTACTGGAAACTGTCAAAGTGAAGAGACATCCACCCTCAGCGTTGATTTATTGAACAGTTTCGATTGTGCTGCTGAAAAAGGCTCTGAGGAAAAAGTTGAACAAAGTGAAACTAGTAGTTTTATAGAAGTTGACCCACAAGAAGAAGATGAGTTGATAGGAGTTATTGAGCCAGAAATAGCAGGAGATATCGGAAACGTAGCTACTAATGAATATGATGTTTTGACTAAAGAAAAGACGGATTTGATTCAAATGCTGGCTGGATATATAGCCTATAGGGTAAAGAAGAAAAAACTGGAATCAAATTTTATTTATGGTCATCCAACGAAAGATTTCCCATCACAAAACGATTGGCTCTCTGCTATATCACGTGGAGCTCTGATGAGACCGACCAGAGAATGGGAATGGACTGTGAAAAATATGGAAATCGACTTTAACAATTTTCATGGTGTAAATAGCCTTAATAAAGACTGCAATGTAATGAAAACTCTGACTAGTGTTTTGAAAACCAAATATTGCAATATAGATGAGTATGCAATTCTTTGCTTTGTGCGAACACGCACATTCTTCAGGATAAAAGCAATGAACAAGAAGAAAAAGTGACAAGAGGAAACATTATGGAAACAAAAAAAAAATTGTGGAAGAAAAAGAGTCAAAAAAGCTAGCTAAACTTCAATAATTTCAACCGAGTAAGTAATGCATAATAACTCTCTGCTAATGCATTATTTTGTCTATTTGTGTTTTAACCTACGTTTCCTTTAACGTATTTTTAAAATTGTATAAAAAATCTATATTTGTGGGTAATATTGATACATTTATGCCAAGTCTCATTGCTTCACAAGAAATGGTTTAAAACAATAAAACCATTCCGGGACTTTTCAAGCACACTGTTTGACACGACAAAACTATATGTTTAATTATAATATTATATTGTAAGCATTTAGGATGGTAATATTTTAAATTTCAATTCACTAACAATAATATTATTTCATGTGTAAAATTATTATTCGGATCACCATATCAATGCAGCTATGTAGGCCCAAGTGTAGACCTAGTGTAATTTATTGTACTATTCACAATGTGTATTGATAATATTATATTCGTTAAATTTAAAGCTTTTATTAACAATTAATAGCAGACAAAACATCATTTCAGTTATAAAATACGACTTGCGGGAAATTTGTATTGGAGAGTATGGCAAGAACGCAATAAAACCAATGCTGGGAAGGAGCACTAGTAAACGTTGTTATGAGCTGGGCACCGCAGCGAGTGGGCCCCGTTGACGTCGTCAGTGGTGGGGGGAACATGCGCGTGGCCCATAACCGTTTCTATTCTACCTACCGTGGTCAGATGGAGACAGCGTTGAGAACCCAAGGCCAGGACCTAGTCGCGTAACACACTTGCCTAGGCGCCGCGGTCGCCCGCCTGTGCTGCTACGCGAGACCCGCATACCATCACAAACTACGACTCGGAATTAGGTGAACTTAGTGATAATGACGAATGGCAAGAGATTATCGAAGGCAACGACCCAGGTTTCACTCACACCCTTCTTATTCTGTGAGCTTTCCAGGACCTAAACATTGTCACCCAGAAACTCCCCTCCTATATAAATTATTTTGATTTATTTTTCCATTTACTTTTTTTGAAAATTTTGGCAACAAAAACATATAAACTAATCAAAGCCGAAATCGCACATTAAAGGGCCTGTTACTTATTTAGAAATAAAAGCTTTTATTGCCGTCCTTTTCAATATGGGACTAAATAAAAAAAACCAACAATTGACATGTACTGGAAACACCAAACCATATCAAAATTGCCCATGGTTTGCAAAAAATGTTTAGCCGGAATAGATTTGAGTCAATATTGAAGTTTTTTCACATGGTGGACACTGAAAATTAGCCAAAACCTATGATCCATGTGCTCGTTTTACTCCACTAGTTGAGCATTCAAACAGAGTTGTTAGGCATTATCATACACCACATAAGCAAACTATCCATAGATGAAAGTCTTGTAGGCACCGAGAATCATACACAAACTCATACAATACTTACCCAACAAGCACCACCTCAAGTGGGGTATTATAAAGTTGTGGATGCTTTGTGACGCAGTTAGCAATTATTATTAAGGATTTGTTTGTTATAAAGGGGGAAAAATTAACAATGAAATCCAGACACAAATAATAATGGCAAAGTATTTGGTAATACCAATTTACTCATATTACTGGAACACTTCGAAGTAACAGGATTCCTCCGAAAATGTTAACCAAATTTTCTGTAGGGGAAACAAAAATACTGCCGTAAAAACGGTATGTTTTTGCTAGGGAGAAGCAGTGGTTAATTTCAGTGGGAACGCAAGGGAACGGCGTTCCCTTACCTCCCAAGAGTGCCGGAACGCAAGGGAACGCTTTTAAAAACTACGAGTACAAGTTTAGTTAAAAAAAAATTGTAGGTAGGATCAATATTATGCTATGCTTTGTTTGCGAGTGACTCGTAAGCAGATAGTAAGCGCCCGTACAAGCAGTTGTGAGCTGTGCTGTGATGAGTCTTGCACGGAATCAGGCAGGAGGAAGGTGACGGGGGCGAGTCATCCTAGTTCGCGCATGCGCGGCTGCGCCTCTCAATAACAAAGCAATACCCACCCCACCCCTTCCTTTCCCCCTCCATTCCTTCACCGCGCCACCGCCCCAGTGTGATCACTAGTTGTGTGTTGACTAGTTGACTTGACCTTGGTGTGTTTTCGCGTTTAAGTTACAAATTGCATCGCATTCCCATCACGCTTAAGTTCGTTTTTGAGGTGCAGGTCGTTGATTGTGTTCGTGTTTATGCTTATTAGTGCTGGTGCAGCTAAATAGTTTCCTAATTGACTATGACTACCAGAAAAATTGTTGATTTCTTTAAACCTAACCCTAAGAAACAAAAAGGTTATGCGAATAATGAGAACTGCAGTTCGGAAGCATTGACTACAACTTCAATTGTTGATCAAGATAAAAAAGAAGACGCAATCGGGATCAATGAGGATAATTGCGATTACCATTCCCCTTCGACTTCCTCGTCGGTCAAATAGTATCCAGGTTGGTGGGTTTGGGATCTGATGCAGACGAAGCTAAGGTTAGTAATGAAAATAATGATTGTTAATAGGGGTGAACAGCCAGTTTGTTGGTCTGAAGAACAAATTGTTGAATTTAAAGCTAAAAATCCATAGTATAATTGTGAACAGAGAACTAGGTTGCAACGTTTGCCGTAGTGTGAGTACTCTAGGTGCAGAGAAAACGAAGGGCCTAAAGATTAGCGATAGAGTGGGTTTTAGGAACTGTTACCGCTTATGGAAACAATAAAAAAGACCAGCAATCCTCTCTTAAGAAAAAGATATGTTTAACACCGTGGGTCTCGAGCTCATTCTTTAGCTGAAAAAAATACTCATTGAAGCTAAGAAAGATACAATGAAAAAAAGCTGTTGCTTCTATGCATAAAGAGCAGCAGATTGTAAACTGAGCGCATTTTCCGCACGGGCTTATAAGCAAGCTAAACTAAATAGGCCATTTTTTGAGTTTGAAACTGAAATTGATCTTCAAATAATGAATGGCTTAGATATGGGGCGAATCCTACATTCAAATGTTGCTTGCTCCAATATAATTCATCATATTTCTGATGAAATGAAATCAGACTTGATAAATGGCCTAATCAAGTCAGACTCTAAATTTTCCCTGCTTTTGGATGAAGCCACTTCAGTTTCAAACAAAAATGCTTTGGTGGTTTATATCAGAACTGTTCTAAAGGGAATGCAAAACCCTATGACAGTGTTCTTAACACTTTTTGAGCTAAATAGCACAACATCAGCTGGTATATTACAAGAACTTTTAAATCAGTTACAAGCATTAGGTCTAAGCTTTGAATTCATGAAAAACCATATGATTGCTCTAACTTGTGATGGGTGCTTTCATCAGTGCTACTGGGCAAGAAATCTGGCCTTGCTATACAGCTTACTGAAACGTTCCCCAACTTGTTCATTTGGCATTGTTTGAACCATCGTTTAGAGCTTGCCGTGCACGATTCCATAGAAGAAGTAGCTGGAATCAATCATTTTAAGATATTCATGGATAAAATTAGAAACATGTTTAGTTGTTCACCGAAAAACAGCAGGGAGTTGGCAGAAGTTGCTAAAGGACTAGAGGAGCAAAATGTTGAAAAATCGCCGTGTTTTAGATACTCGTTGGGTAGCCTCCAGCTTAATGGCGGTGAAAGCAGTTTGGACAGATTTTAAAGCTTTGAACAATCATTTCATTGAAGCATCTGAAGACAAACAAAGGGACTCGAAGCAACGTTCAACTTACAAAGGGCTATTAGTACAATTATCTTCTACAACTTTTGTACACAACCTGGCATTGATGTTCGATGCTCTAGAAGAGTTATCGGATTTGTCCTTACAGCTTCAAAAATCAAGCCCCAACCTTATCCAAGCCCACAGTGATGTAACACTGTTAATCAAAGTGTTTGAAAACCGAGTTGAAAAACATGGGTAGACGTTCAGTGGGAAGCTAAAATTGCTATTGACGATTTGATGTAGTGTTTCAAGATGTTAAACTTTGTGTAAGATCCAAGATACCCAGTATTCCAGAAAAACAGTTCTATCGGAGCCTCGCTAACAACTTGACTTCAAGGTTGCTATCATCATCTTCAAATGCGGCTGAACACTACACCAAAAATCATGAATGACATCAAAGTGATCCACCCCATGTATTGGCCAAAAGACTTATCCATCACCTACGGAGAATGTGAGATCCAGCGAAATCTGCGATAGATTTAAGATTAGCAGCTCTCAGGATATAATTAGAGACTTCAGACACTTCAAGCAGGGACTGAAGCCTATGTTAAGTGGAGAGAAACCTACTATTCTAGAGCAACCGCCGTCGTTTAAAGAAAACTGATTTCCATCATAAATAGTATTGCAGCGTCTAGTGCTGAATGTGAACGTGGGTTTTCTGCAATGAATCTAATTATGTCTCCTCTTAGATCTTCACTCTACATTAGCACTGTTTGCGATTTATTGCGGATCAGGCTCCTAGGACTCCTGTGGCTAGATACAATCCCGAGCGACACGTCAAAAACCTGGCTGGCGAAGGACACCATTCTGCACTTGACACCAAGTCAAAACAACGAGGGCAGAAAACTTACCATGAAGACAGCATTGCATTGTGGGAACTTTTTTTCCTAAATCTGTTTTTTTAAATATCTTTTAGAATTTCAGAACATTAAGTTTTCATTAAAATAACTAGCCTATGCCTAACTTATAGTTGTGTTCTGAACTCAAGTTTCTGAGTACTTTTTTGTACTTACAGTCAGTTTTGTGTATTGTTGTTTTGTTTCTTTTGTAGTTTTCACTTTAAAATATTAACAAACAACTAAAACTAAGTTTACCAACAGTCTTGGCATTGCCTCACAATATTATACTACAAATCCGTACATATTTGTTATAATAACTAATAAGCAAATAAAATAATCAACCTTAACTTTTTAAACTACACTAAATTTTAAAAAATGAAACCGTGTTACTCCACTCTGTGTGTCATTTATTTTGTGTGTAATTAAACGCTTCCTTTTCCTTTCCAAGAAGTTGGTTTATTTTGAATGTATTAATATTGTTTTGTACCCATAAGGTATGCAATTTTTTTGTAAAATATGCAAACTTGTAAAAAAGCTGTTATATTAACAAACATCCATTTACATATTAATATGTATTATTATTACTACTGTAATGTGTATAAATAAAACTGTGAATAAGGCTCAATTTGTTTTTATTTTACCATTCATTAAAAAATTAATATTGGCGAGCTTCATTGATTCAAACAAAATGGTCAATGAAATCAAACCAAATATTTCTGGGAAATTTAAAGTAGGCAACAAGGTGTTAATGGAGTTAGAGTAGAGTAGAGAGTAAACTCAATGATTTAAATTCATGTTTTTATTTTCTTACATCCTAATCAAGCACCTTAAAGGAAATAAACAGCATTAAAATATCACTTGGTATTTTAATAAAAATGAATGTATTATTAAGTCTGGGTGGCCTAAAAACAAAGGTTTTACAGTTATAATTTTAAAAAAGTTTTCCTGGGTGAGGGCCCCCCTCCTTCCTGGGGTGTATTCCATACCCACCGGTCTGAGCTTCCCGCTTTAACAGTTCCCACAACCTATCCGATAGGCTGGATAATTTGGACTTTGTCGAAAAATCACCAAGAGACATTTTAGGCCGCAAACAGTGTCCTCTTGCCCGAGACGTGGGCCATTCTCGGAATTTTAGAAATTAAGCACTGGGGAGAAGACAAAAAGCTTCTCAGAAAAAAGCAAGTTTTACCGCTCTCTACTGACAGTACCGCCATCAACGAAATGAAAGCAAAAAAAAGAGGCAATAAAGTTTCTATTACAAGCAAACCACAAATGATTCGACAGTATAATGCATATATGGGGAGGTTGTTGACATCGCTAACCAGACGTTTTATTGCTATCTGGATGAGAGGCGGACTCTCAAATATTGGAAAAAGAATGGTTGTCAACCTTTACGTCTTGTATAAAATGAACACGGACAATCCTTTATCCCGACTGAACTTTACCATTTCAATCAGTGATGAAATCTCAAATGACCTGGCACCGCACCTACAACATGGACATGGCAATCGGGACAATGAACTTCTTTACATCTTACCGGGGGAAAAAAGCGCAATTACAGTGTATGTAGTGCAGCAAGCACAAAGCAAGGTGGAACTAGAAAGAAAACTAGATATGCATGTCAGAAGTGTGAGTAAGAGGTTCATCCTCTATGCTAGTCCAAGCATAGATGCTAAAAAACTTTCTCAAACATATAAGATTTCTTTTTGTAAATAAGTGTAAATATTTAATTTTTAATTTAAGACTTACAAAAATAAAAAGTGTGTGTAACGGGAATTTAATGATTATAAATTCTATAGTAACAATAGTGACAATGTACTGCATTACAACTTTCTCCAGCTAAATAAGGTTAATATTGCACATTGATGAATTAGCATAGTTTTATTTTAAAAATTATCAAAAATCCATTTCTTGTCACATGGGTCTTAAATTTTGTAATAATGTTAGCAAATATATATACTTTAAAATAAGATCCAATGTTATGTATAAAATATTTTCTTCAATATGTTTTCGTGAACATAAAATAAAATTTTAAAAGTTTAAAAAACATTTTTTGTGTTGTCGTGCGTTTTTTCAAAATTATTTCCAAGCATTATAAATTAATTGATAAATATATTATATAGAAAATTTAACAATAAAAATAACAAAACAAAAATTAAAATTCTAACTATAATATTAAGTTAGCTATTAAGTTAGCGTTAACCCGCTGGCTCTTTTAGCAAGAAACCGCGAAAACGCGCTTGGCGCCCAATGGGCTAATTTTTGGGTCTTACAGACCCAGCCCGACAACTCTAGGAACTTTTATCCATCCGACCAGTGTAGGTTTAAGCAAATTTATTCCTAAGACTTGCAAACTCTTACAACTCTATCACATATTCCGTGTAAAGTGGACGGTGTTTGTAGGGTTGAGAATATATCTAATTGGACAAGCGAAGTATTTACAATTTTTACAATAAAACCTACAAAACCCAAAACATACAAGGTGTCCAAAAAGTCCCAGGTCGGTTAAATATTTTTCAAAATATTTAAAATAGAGCTACAAAACCTTACAGAAAGTTACTGGACATAAAAATCTATTTTATCACATATTCAGTGATCCGCTACTTCCTCAGGGGGGCGGCCCTCTAGGGGTCAGAAGAAAATCTTAAATTTAAGCATAGGTTGATATGCATATAAAATAAAAGGTCTTTATTATTAGAGTACAGAGCCGCAAACCCGATCTCAAACGGATATCGAGTCAAAAATGACAGCCGTTCAAAGATGGCTTGAGTTTGCAACTTAGGTTAATGTAAAAAATACACTGATGAACTTTTTGATTTTAACTTTACTAACCCAAAACTGTTTACAATTAATAGTTGTTGTAGAAAAATAAGTTTCATTATTTCTGAAAGGGATCGGAAATAAAACAAACAAGGAAAATTATAGAGCCATTATAAACCTAAAAGAGAAAGTTATTTCGTTACTGTAAGTGCAAAAGGTCTTATGTAAAAAAATGTGATTTTTTATTCTTGATAAACATAGCATTTTATTGTTCTGCAATTAATTGCTAGCAAAATATCTTATGTCATCAGCTGATTATACGGAAGTTATATTGAATTATCAAAAGGATGTATGTTTATGCAGCTGATTTTTGTTACAGCAAAAAGTCTTATATTGTTACAAGGTTAACAGTGCAGTCCTGATTAGAATAACTTCGTTCTTTCTAACAGCAACAGATGAGCTTACATAAGGTAAGCATTTTTTAGGTTATGTTTCTTCAGTGAGTTTTAAGCACAAAATAGTTTGTACAGGTTTGATTAGGTTCTAATCTTTATATATAACACCATAATAAGCCATATACAGTTTTAAATTATAGGTAATGAACGGATGTATTTAGTTATTTTTAAGTTTTTGTGTGTTCTGCAAAAAGTCGTATGTTTCATTAATGTAAAATGACCATTGGCTTTGAGCAGAATTTGAACATACGACTTTTTGCAGTTTGTGTTATTTGATAGATTGTAAATGAATTTCAACACTTGGAACACATTAAAGGTTCACATTTCCAAAAGGATGATTTTAGTGTGATTAAGATTGACTGACTAGACCCTACTGCATGATATATAAGGTTTTGAAGCTATATTCAAAGTTTAGGTGTTAGGTTTACTGATTTTTTGGTTATTAAAAACATTTTAAAAGGTAGAAGAACCTATTTAATTATAATAGGCTAATAAATATAATTTATGAGAAACGTCTAATCTTTGTTCATGTTTCAGAAGAATGATGCCAAGGGGGAAACTGTTGGTTGCCTTGGTGACAGGAAAATCAGAACCGAGACTACCTGCTTTTGAGAGACTACGTTTATAATTGAGTATGGTACCTTTTCATTTTCACTGTCTTTTCAATATAACTGTTTAAAATATACAATATTATAACATTTTATAATTGTGGTTTGGTTGTGTTTCAGAACACCACAGTCGGACTTCTCCGTTGCTAAAAACAATGTACAGGAAGGCAAATTATCTGCTTCAGAGTACTACGAAGTCAACTTACCTACTGCTGAAACCAATGAAGTGGAACTACCGAGGCCTATTGCTGATATCACTCATGAGTTAGTGTTCATTTTCTGTCAGCTGAAAACTTTCTTTATTTACACCACTTACTTAGTTATGTTATTGAGGTCAACAAAAATGTAAACTAGGAATACATTTAAAGAGATAAAAAGCTTCCCAAATTTGGAAACTACATTCGAATTAAAAACCTAAACTAGTAATTTATGTAGTTAAACTGTGCCTGTTCAGTTCTGCAAGGAACTTTCCTGAATCTGATATCCAAAACAGAAACACACTTGATAACGATGTCCAGGAAGTCGAAGCTGATGCTGAGATCGACAAACTACCTATCCCTATTCCTGAAATGGCTCATGAGCCAGAGAACTTTCCTATTTCTGCAGGCCTGGATTTAGATTCACCTGCTGTTGATAAAACCAACTTAGCCTGTGCACATTCCTCAAAATATAATTCACCTCTTGCTAGCATTACATCACTGCCTGTTGTTGTAGAAAGGGTGGACTTTGAAAAATTACATTTTACCTCTACCGATCAAGATACTCCGGTGACTGCTAAAAGGCCTTTTAGAGCCACTAAGAAAAAAATCAGAGAAAAAATGAAGAAAATGTTAAGACAATATTAATGAAAGCACGATTTATGAATCTTCGTTTTATTCAGATTCAGAAGAATACCAACCTTTGTGATGAAGATAGTGATAATGCCTCTAAGAGACAAAAACTTTCAGTATAAAGAAATGTTACACAGGAAGCTAAAAAACTGAATCAAGAAAAAAATTAACCGCATGGAACTGATTTAATTATAGCACAAGAAGGAACTCAGGGGGCTGGTCTTGAAGACGAAGAATCTGTACCTTTGGATAAAAAGAAAAGAAGAAAGGGGAAAAATGTAAACTCAACTCAAGTGATTGGGGGAGAACTTACATGCAGAAATAAGAAGACGTGGTGAAAAGTAACGTGAAATGTGAAGTGGTGAAAAGTGTATTTAGGCCTTAAAAAACCTAATAGTTGATACTAGTAAGTATAAACTATTCGTTAAAAAAAAGAAGAAAGAAAATTAAAAGGCCGGCAGAGTTGCAATAATATAAGGCACTATAAATGTGAAAAAATGAGTGAACCTGATAGATTTAGACTGTTTACAAACTTTTAGAAAGATATTGAAAGTTGGGAGGCCAAAAAAGCAACAATAGTATCTTTAGTGGAGAAGTCTACACCAGATTTTCAGCGCGTTCTTCTGTTCCAGGGAACTCGCGAAAAAAAACGTCTTTTAAGTACTATCTAAAGGTTGGAGATGAAGATTGCAAGTATGTAAGAAAATGTTTTTAAATACATTCTCTTTAGGCGAAAAATCAGTGGCGTTCTTGGGTAATGAAATCACCTATGCACTTACCTGTTTGCAGAGAAAACCATGAAAGTAACACTGTGAACACACAAACAAATGATCCTGAACCCTAATGTTAAGGCATCACATAATGATGACACTGAGAAAAGGATGGGAATACATGGGTTCTTAGGTGCGTTACCAAAAATGGAATCGCACTATTTCCGTGCTAAAAACAAGTAAAATTTATTTAGAACCAATGTGGGAAAGTAAGAGCTAACTGTACAGAGCATATCTACGTTTCTGCCAAAAAAAGGCATCTGCAACCAGCATCAAGGGCTCTTTTTCGTATTGTGTTTTACGCCAAGAATATAAGATTTTTTTCCCAAAAAAGACCAATGCGAGACTTGCTTAAAATACAAATTGGAGAAAGTTACAATCGAAGAATACAATGACCACCAGAAGAGGAAAGTTTTGAAAGCAAGGAATGAAAAGGAAGCTGACAAAAAAGAGCTGAAAAAGTGAAGTATTGGTCTATGCTGTAGACGTGCAAAAAGTTCTAAACTTGTCCAAATATAAAAGCGTCAACAGCGTGTATAAAAAAACGTACTATATAACCAAACTGAAGGTTCACAACTGGACAGCTTATAATTTGGAAAATCATGAGGGGACATGGTACGTCTGGCATGGAGGTGTTGACAGTGATGTTTTTGAATCAATGATAGTGAGAATTTTAAGAAAAGAATTAGAAAAGAAACCAAGTGCCACGGAAATAATTTTTTGAAGCGATGGCTGCACCTACCAAAAACAGGTGCATAACTGTTTCAAATGCTTCACTTTACTTTGTAATACAGAGTGGTGTTACATTTTACCAAGAATATTTGGAAGTAGGCCACACTCAAATGGAGGTTGACGCTATGCACAGCAAAATAGAGAAAAAGATTATGAATAAAGAACATTATGTCCCTGCTGATTATGTTAGAGCCATCCGAGAGGCAAGGACAAGTCCAAGTCCGTACAACGTGGAAAGCCTGTCTTTCAGAGACTTCTTTTGTTATTCTGAAGAATATTATAAACGTATCCGGTCCGGATCCAAAAAGGGAGAACCGAACGTTACTGATCTAAGATGTCTTAAGTAGAAGCCAGATGGCCTCATTTGGTTCAAATTAATGTTTTCTGAAGATTGGACTGAGCTGCCTAAGCGTCCTAAACCAAAACGTGAAGTGTACAATGAAATTAAGCCACTCTATACAAAGCCTCTTTCTATTCAAGAAAGGAAGTTTAAAGATTTGCATGAGTTAAAAGCGTGCCTTGAAGAGGACTATCCCTTATTTTATGATAACCTGATTCACGGAAACTAAGCAGAAATTTGTCCTTGCATTTTACCTTTTAGTACAGTTTACATTTTCTTACAATACATTGTAAAATCAAAGTTCAGTGCAAAAAGTTGAATGTCTAGTTGAAAAATGTCGTATGTTGAGTTATGACAAAACAATAAATTTTAAAATTTCATATGTAAGAGCAAATTGGTCATTGATAATTAAATTTGTATAAACTTTATACATTTTTAAACTTTTTGATAGAATAGCTAAACAAATTTAAACTGTTTTGAAAAAAATCCATAATACATAAAAACCAATCAGTTTTCTCTCTCCTGCAAAGTACACTAGTTTTACATACGACCATTTGCACTTGAGGGGGTAACTTTCAAAAGGAATCTTGTCACAGAAAATATTTAAAAAATAGATAATGATGCAGTATTATTAGTTACGGTCATTTACACTACACGTGATAGGTTGTTTGGTTCAAATAAAATCCTTTCCCATTTAAAATTAGTAGAAAAAAAAACAGGGTTTAAAACAAAAAGAATTTTTTTCCATACCCTGTTTCAAATCAAAAGGAATCTTCTCCATTCAACCAATCAGAGCGCTTGATTTGAGAACAGCTGACTGGACCAGAATGTGATGTTTTGAGGTTATCGTCTACTGTGAATGTTTCTTAATGCTAGTGCATAGCATTTTAAAGTGGAATGTGGTTAATTATTATTAACTATTAATGCTAATTTTAACCTAATATTATTGACATGGAAGAAGTTTATGGTAGTGTTAGTGTTGGTGAATGAAATAGTGGTAGCAGGAAGAGAAGAAACAAGATTCTTTGAGGCAACAGAGGAAAAAGTTAAGGTATTCAGAGGATAGAAGAGCTCTTGTTATTCACCCTTGCCGTCACAACACTAAAAAGTTTTTATGTGTTCGCTTTAAGCCTAATCATCTAAAATGCTTTAACAGTGATTTTTACAGTAAGCCTGATAAAACAAGAGAAGAAAACATTATTGGTAATCTAATTCAGACACACACAGTAAAACGCCGCCGTTCTAGGCCTGTTGATTTAAACAAAAGAAAGAAGAAAGTGGGGGAACGTGCTTTTAATGTTAGTTACTTTTTACCAACAGAAAATGGTTGTACGATACCAGTTTGCAAAAGGTTTTTTCGGTCTATAATAAAAGAGTTAATTCTGGCCAGGCAATCGAAGAAAGGAGGGGCGAGGACAGAAAAAAGTATGAAGAACACACTGAAAAGGGAAAGTGTCAGATATTTTATTACAAAGTTAAGAGGGACAGAATCCCACTACAATAGAAAAAGGTCAAAACGAATATACTTGAGTTCAGAACTAAGTATTAGAAAACTACATTCTATCTACAATGATAAGGCTAGTGAAGATCTGAAAGTCCGTCCTGGGTATGACGTTAAACTGCCTCTTCCCACCTAACCATTCCCTAATTCCTACCAAATCCCCCTCCAGGGTGTTATTAGTACCCGTCCTCTGACCGTTCCAGTGCATGGCTCGCCTGGGAGTGCTTAAGCCGGCACTAGATGCCCTTTCTGGTGTCGGTGAGAGCTGATGTGAGCTTGTCTCTCTGCCGAGGCGTAAGTCTTTGTACTGGTTCAGAAAGCCAGCCACTTCGGTCCTTGGTCAGGAAGTGTTCAGTAGGCAGGGGTGTCGGAGCCCCTGTTGCCACGTGCGAGTCCAAGTTTGTGCGCGTATTCCCGACTTGGTAATCGATGGAAACCGGGCCTCGGGAACTGAGGTAGGGTTGTCCCCCAAGCTACGGTTTGTGGGACACCCGAGGGCATGCCCGCTCCCGGTGAATCGGCCCGCACTACTAAACACGATGCGCTGGTGACCCTATATATGGATATTCAAACCACCCCACCCTTAGGGCAAGAATTCGGAGGAAGAGATCTTAATGATCCAGAGAAAAAACGACAGTTGTCAGATTCTGAAAATGAATCATATATAAAAACAAAGGAAAGTGGAAGAAAAAGTAAATGCAGAAAATATGAACGTTCCAACTCCATTATACCTAATCGTGAGTCATAAGGATGAGGGCCAAAAACTCTAACAAAGGTTAGTCCTTTCCTTATAAACAAAGCTTTTGTTTCCTCAGGCGGTCAGCCTAAATCGGTAAGCAAACTGAGAAATGGAACTATCCTGGTGGAGGCTGCGAATTACATCCAAGCCAGGAAGTTCCTTCAGATGACAAGCTTTTTTGACCAGGTGGAAGTCGTTGTTCAACCGCACTCCTCACTGAATACCTCTAAGGGGATCGTCTTCTGCCGTGACCTGATGGAGTGTAGTGAGGAGGAAATTAAGTACGAGCTGCAGTGTGAAATGGTAACCGATGTGGTCAGGATGCTTCGGACGGAGAATGGGAAAAAGGTTTCCGACTCCTGGTCTAATTCTGACCTTTGCTTTTCCCCAACCCTCAAAAACTATTAAGGCTGGGTACTTGTCCCTGACTGTACGGCCATACTTTAAAAATCCGCAGCGGTGTTACCGTTGTCAGAGATTCGGGCACTCTACTAAGACGTGCTCGGGCCCTGAGACTTGTTCCCGTTGCGGCGATGAAGGCCACCAAGAGGAAGGTTGCAAGAACGACGTCAGATGCGTGAACTGTAAGGGCAAACACGCGGCCACTTCGAAGGAGTGTAGAGTTTACTTAGAGGAAAAGGAAGTATTGAAGATCGTTACTCTTAACAAACTCTCCTTTAACGAAGCCCGCAAAGAGTACAGGAGAAGAATCGCTCCAACCCCTAAAAAGGGAGTCTCGTACTCCGAAGCTGCTTCAGCCCCAGTCCAATACGCACAGTGCCCGTCATGTACCGCTTTGGAAGGTATGGTACTCAATCTAACAGAGCAGGTTGCCGCTTTGGTTAAGCAGCTTGCAGCCGGTACCGGACAACATCCGTTGACATCCGCCAGTAATCCTTCCCAAGCAGTCCACACGCCCCATACTAAGTCCAACACACAGACTCAAGCTCGCCCAACAGCTACTTCTACTTTCAGAGATAAGGCTCAACAAAATACGAAACCCGCCTTATCTTTGGAAGAGAGGAAAAAAACTCGCCGACAAATTAAAAAAGAACATAGAAACAAAATCAGAAAATAGATCCAAATTCCTAGTAAAAAAGACTAATCCATCCTCGTCCAGATCCTCACAATTATCACTTGATGATGATATGGTTGAGGACCCTATGGAGATGCAGACAGAGTTCCAAACTGTTCATGGTAACTTCCGTCCTGTATCTAAACAAAGAAAAAAAATTTACGATGAACTAGCACAAAATAAAATATATAATATAAAATGCTGTTACAATGGAATATTAATGGTTTGAGAAGCCACTATGAAGACTTAAAATTACTCATAAATACAAGAAAACCTAAATTTATTTGCCTACAAAGAGACAAAATTGTCTCCTCGTACTCATTTCAAACAAAATGGTTATGACATCTTTCGCCTAGATCAATCACACAACAAATTGCCTGTGGAGGTGTGGCTATTCTAGCAGATTCTTCTGTTAATGCTAGAGCTTTGAACATCGTCACAAACCTCCAGGCAGTAGCAGTATCAATCGATGTTCTTTTAAATTAACTATCTGCTCCATATATATTCCACCTCCCCCTTTTGATTTATCTCTTGATGATCTACGTGATCTTCTACAGCCAACTCCTGTCTCCTTTCTTGATGGTTGGTGATTTCAATGCACACCATCGCTCTTGGGGTTCCAGCCATTCTGATCGGAGGGGGTAAACATGGTTGCGGGATTGTGGGATGAAGTGGCAGCGGTCATTCTCAATGACGAGTCGGCCACTTACATGTGCCCTAGGGACTGGCATATGGTCGGCAATTGACCTGTCAATCTGCAGTCCGGTTCGTGGCAACTCGAGTGCATTGGTCCGTACTTCCCGACCTGTCAGGGGAGTGACCATGCGCCCATTGCCGTGGCTTTTGAATCCTTTCCGTCTTCGACAGGCAGGTGTCCCAGGTGGAAAATTAAGAGGGCTGACTGGAACGAGTACAAAAAGAACATAATTTCTCAAACTATTAATATCCAATTCAAACGACATAAATACAGCCACTATATTATTTACATCCAATATTATAACATCCGCAGAGCGCAGCATTCCAAAATCCTCGGGTTCACCAAACAAACGCCAGGTATCTTGGTGGTTCTGAAGAATGTTCGGCGGCTCTAAAGGAACGTCGAAAATGTTTAAGACAGTTCAACAGATCACCGACTGAAGAAAAATTTAAGTAGGTACAGAAGAGCACGGGCCAAAGCAAGACAGGTATTTAGACAGAGACGGCGGCAGTCCTGGCTGGACTACACAGATCGAATAAAACGAACAACTCCTGCATCTGATGTTTGGAGGAAGCTTCGATCTGTTTGCTGTAAGACCTCTCCACCTTCTCTTATTGCTCTGAAAAAATGGTACCGATGTGGTAACTGATCCCTTGACAGTTTCCAATCTACTCGGCTCACATTTTGCGGAAATTTTCAAAAACGTCATCTTACAATAGGGAGTTTCAAAATTTCAAAACAAATACAGAAAGACATCCTCTAAAATTTAAATATTAATAATAACTCTCCTTTAAACCTTCCTTTTACCATTGATGAACTTGATTCATCACTAAAGGCGACATCAAATTCTGCTCCAGGTCCCGATAACATACATTATGCCATGTTGCGGAACCTGACGGAGGATGGAAAACAAGATCTTCTAAAATTATATAATAGAATATATTTAGAAAAACACATTCCCTAATTCTTGGCGTCGTTCACACATTATTTGCTCTCCAAAAACCGGGCCAAGATAGAACTTCTCCAGGTAGCTATAGACCAATTTTCGCTTACTAGCAGTCTCTGCAAAGTACTCGAAAGGATGGTCAACAGACGCCTTGTTTGGTTTCTGGAGAAAAATAATCTTCTTTCACCTTCCCAGTGCGGATTCCGACAAGGCCGGTCTACAAGTGACCATCTACTTGCCTAGGAATCGGCAATCCTGAATTCCTTTATTGAAAGAAAAACAGTTGATCGCGGTATTCTTCGACATTTCCAAGGCTTATGACAAGGCTTGGAGAAGGGGGATATTAAATGCTTTAATATCTTGGGGTGTAGAGGGCCACATGGTTTCTTTCATACAGGGCTTCTTGTCGGAAAAGAACCATACAGGTCAAACTTGGGACAACCATTTCCGATTCATTCACGCTGGAAAATGGTATTCCACAAGGTAGCGTTCTAAGCTGTACTCTGTTTGCCATTGCAATCAATAACATATCGTCCTGCGTTACCCCTCCTGTGCGCTGTTCTTTGTTTGTAGATGATTTTCTCTATTTACATCTCTACAAAGAAGCTAGCGGTGGGGGAGAGAGCTTTACAGCTTACCATCAACAGGCTTGAGCAGTGGTGCGGAGTTACGGGTTTTTTCTTTTTCTCCACCTAAAACAAAAGCCATTGTTTTCTCCAGAATGCGTACTGTTGAGCAGCCAACGCTCTCTTTGCTGGGTCAGAGAATCACTACTTGTGACAATATCAGATTCCTGGGTCTCACATTTGAATACCCGGTTAACTTGGGTGCCTCATCTGAAAGACCTAAAAGATCGATGCGTGAAGCGCTTGAACATACTGAGAGCTTTAAGCGGAACAAAATGGGGGGCGGACAGGACATGCATGCTCAGATTCTACAAAGCCACCATCCGTTCCTGTCTAGATTATGGATGTCAAGCATATGGGTCCGCAAGACCCAGTGCTCTCAAAATGCTTGACCCAATCATAATTCTGCTTTAAGACTGGGCCACTGGAGCTTTTCGATCTTCTCCTATTAAAAGTCTTCTTGCAGAAACGGGAGAACCTCCTCTTTCGCATAGACAGCAACATCTGTCCCTAAACTATGTTCATGCTCTTTCAGGTAAGCCAGAAAACCCTGCATTTGAACCGGTCCTGCGAAATCCACTCCAAAATTCTTTCCTAGCTAAACCAAATCATCCTTCACCCCTAGGCGTTAGGGCCAAAACCTACGCTTATGAAATAGGCCTAAACGATTACGAGTTCAAAGTCGTCCATCAATGTGATATTCCACCCTGGAGCGTCTCAATGCCAAAAACCATTTTAAATCTCTCTAGGTTTAAAAAAGACCTCCACTCCAGAAACAGTCTACCAACAAGAAACTCCGTCAAATACTAGGCAGCCTCGCACCTTGCGATGTTGTCTATACTGACGGGTCAAAGGAACGTTGTAGAACTGGATGTGCTTTCGTCACTGGGGTTAGACGATACGGGTTTCGTCTCCCCAACGACTCTTCCATTTTCACGGCCGAATTAACAGCCATCAAAAAGGCCTTAATATATAACGTGTGCCAATGACAAATAAATTGGTTATCTGCAGCGACTCCCTTAGTGGTATGTAAGCCCATCAGCGATATGTATTCTAAAACACATAATCATCCGCGAAATATGGCACTCTTTGTCTTCCCTTCAGTCCGAAGGTGTTGCTGTCTTTCTTGTCTGGGTACCTGGGACACATTGGAATATCCGGAAACGAGCTGGCAGATAGAGGAGCCAAAGAAGCATTGGAACTCCAGCCTTACACCGCACGGATGGTTTCTTCCGATATTATCCCGGTGGTGAAGGGCAAAACTGAAAGCCAAATGGAATACCGAGTGGCAGGCAGTCCGTTAACAACAAGTTACGACGTATTAAAGACTGCGTTGGACTCTGGGAGACAGCAAAACCGCCCGAGCCGTCGTGAGGAGGTTGTGCTGTGTCGCCTGCGGTTAGGCCACACGTTCTCACACATGGCTTCCTCATGGGTAGAGGACGATCCTCCGGTCTGCGACACATGTGAGACTGTCATCACAGTTGAACATGTGCTTGTTGACTGCCCTCGCTACTTGATACATAGGCGCAACTCGAATCTGCCGGCTTCGTTGAACGGTATTCTCTGTGATGACGAGACGGCAACTCAAAGACTGTTGTGTTTTCTGAATGCAAACGTCGCTGATGAATAAAATATAGTATTATGTTAAACTTATTTATTCCGATTATTGATTGTTGTTTATATTTATAAGTTTTATATATTTATGTGTATTTATCTTTAATGAATGACAGCTTGCCAAATTAGCCCCCTTTTACAGACTTTCTTGGTGAGCAGTAAGATAAAATTGAATCTGTTAAGTTTGCACAGTTTATTTAAATTAACTGTTAAGTACCTGTGTCCTTATTTATTGTTTTCTATTTATCTTTCTAGTCCTTATAATAGGTTAAGACCTCTCTACAGTCTTTTCCCCTTGTTATATTTATTGTTACCTAGTTTTCAGTATTAATTATTGACTCACCTATCTTTTGTCGTAATTCCTAATTTTTGTTATATTAAAATGTAATCTTTATGTACCTAATTTGGACACTACCAAATACGAGTAGGTGATGTCAATTCTTTCTTGAGGGCAAATGATAACCTCAGCGTTTTTTTGTTTTTGGGGCCCCTTATAAAAAAAAAAAAAAAAAAAAAAAAAAGATCTGAAAGTTAAGTGTTCAATGTTTTAGAAAAATATTTGTTAACAGGGAATTCAATATTGGGTTTTTAAATCTCCTAGCGTCAGATTACCTGCAGCACATGTGTTTTGTTAAAGTTACCTACACCACACCAGAGCGATACTCATTCAGATACCAGAGCGGGCGCGCAGATAACTTTTTCTTGGAAATTTCTCTTGCCGATTACAATGAATGGCTTATGGCAGCCGCACACACGCTCCCGGCAACCAACCCAGAACGAACTGGAGATTCGCGATACC
>NW_025778094.1:0-76633 GCF_021130785.1 Homalodisca vitripennis
AATTTTTATTTAAACTTGAGTTATTTCAGCAACAAATAAAAGTATAGAAAATTTACAGACATTCATACGAGTGTTGTTGCTAAAAGAAAATTTCAAACACAATTGTTCTATTTTAAATTTAAGCTGGAAAGGAGCGAGTATTTAAAGGTACAAAACATAGTTAATATGGCTATAGTTCAGACATTATTATTCACCAAATCATTGGATAAACTAATTGTATAAATACCATTACAAGGGCCTGTTCCATAGCAAGGTACTACATTGAAAATACACAAGCCATTAATACAGTAAATTACAGTAATAACTGAGTTTGAGCAAATAAGTAATATTATACACATAAATCAGTTATGTTTAATGTTTGGCCATAAATTGAAGCACCAGCTAATTACACCCATTACGAGTTGTGCAATGAAATGAATTATTAGAAGTATAAAATTGACATTTCAATTCAATCTACACTTTAGTGTTCCTTTCTGGATAGCATTATTTCAATTATTAAATTTTTTTAAATTCTATATTAAGAAATTCTTTTTCAAATAATAAATTAAGTTGTTTTATTATGTGTGGCAGAAAAGTGAATGAACTGCATATATAAATATGTAACAACCGATTTCTATAAAATATTTCAGCTAAAGTATTTATAGTTTGTATACTACACATGGAAACTTAAATAAAACGGGCTATTTACTATCCATTTTTCTTCTAAATCTCTCCTTCCTTGATTATGTTAATATCATAAAACGTATAGTAAAATTCTAATTTTTTTTCTTCATAGCTTTTATCTTGCGATTGTATTTCAACCTTTCCTTAATACTATAATAATACCAAAATTTTAAAATTATTGTTATTGAAAAATCAGTTAAGCGACACGAAATATTTAGATATAAAGGAAAAAACTTAATTTTAGTGGTTGTTAAGTGGCTGCTATATAAACTTGAAATATAATGATAAATTATTATAACATACAAGTTAGAAGATCTCAACAATATGTTCGTATAACTGCTTCGCTTAAGCCTACAGTTCAAACAATTTCTTAGATGTAAAGCAGATCATCGAAGTGAAAAACAGACACAGAGAGATTCACATAAAGGAATTAATGCAGGATGCTTAATTACGTTATAGCTTTTTTAAAATATACAACATTTTATGTTTATTACTCAATTTATACTCGTTGAAATCCTACTTACCTACATACCGAACTTAGAACCAGATATAATGTTATTTGTGTTACTTAGCAACCTCCAAATATGTAGGATTACTTATACGTTTAAACTTCATCTTTATATTCTCGTTATTAACATTATAATTTGTGATTGTAACTATGGTACCTGTAAATACACTGTAAAAATATGTGCTAATTAAAGTTCAATGAAGTGACAAATAATAATAATAATATAAATAATAATTTCATTCAGTGAAGATTTAAAATTTGTTGGGCAGTGCTCGAAATATCGTGCGGACTATAAATTATAGATAAAATTTAAAAAAAAAGACTAAGACGAAGTTGATATGATTCTTTTTGTTTTTTATGCAGAAACAAGAGAAAGGCTTTTCCTTTTTTCACAGGAAATAAGAAATAAATTTTCATTCCTTAACTGTTTTAAAAATAGGTAAAAAAAATTGGTTAATTTAATAAATGATTCCACCCACTATTAGTACTGGTTCATTTTAAAACATATCCGACCAGGTGTGGAAAGACTAGACTACTGGTTCAGACAAAGCTGAATCAAGTACAGACTAAAAATAGGGATTGATATATCGGAGATTCGACCCTAAGCCTACTCTGTTAGCTCTTGATACAGTGGTCTGTGCGAAACAGACATTAGTAATGTGGTGTGTTGTTGTGTTGAGGCATTTATTATTAACAATTAGAGATCAGTGGCAACGTAGTTAATATATGCTTTTACATTTTAAGGAATATAACAAGGAAATTGTACACCACAATACATATGGAGTTACACGCTTTTGCTAATGTTGCGTGCAAGTTTTTCATTCTTACAGTTAAAATATATAGGTTCTTCAATTATACAGTTATAAATAAATAATAAATAAAAAATATTATTATATACCCTTAGCAGTCTAAACACATCTTGTAAATCTACGAGCCAAATTCCATAGGTTGACCTTTGATATCATGATATGTAAAAATGATATTTAATGCAAAATAATCTTTTGCTGATAATCTTTTATAGATGTCCTGTAATAATATATTGACTTATTTTTTTTATTGGATTAGATTTCATAGAATTGTTTAGAGAATAGCAGTTCCGCTGAGGTAGAAACCGCAAAAAACGCAAGAGTATGCTAAGAGATGGTTGATATTAAAAAAGTTATTATTAAATATTGTATAAGAATCCGAAACATAGAGGAGTTTAAAAATAATTTTAGACAGTTAGGCAATTAGAAATTCTTAGAAAATTATTTTATAAATACCTGAATCAAATAAATATTTTAAGGAAATACAGAATAAAGGAAACATATTTACTTTTATAATATGATGACTCCGAGGAATATGAGTGTTTTTTTCTGTAAAATATATGTCCATTAGGTGGCACCCGTAAGGAATTTTTTAAGAAATAGTATTACCTAGGAATTTTTTAAAATTTGCATTAGAGCTTAAATACGATTTTTAACCTCCCGAGGTTCCGCTTTATAATATGTTAATTTCGAATGACTCACTTTGAAATTAAATTAGTATGTTTAAATTGTTTACCTAACAAATAAGTGTAAACAAACTAAACAATATAGGAAGATTGCATTTAAAATATTTTAGAAGTTCAGTTGTCTTTCATGGGCAATAGAAATGAATTGGAAGAAAATAAGGAATATAACATTTAGAGTCAGATTTAAAATTCATTCCCTGAAATAGTTTTTTGTATGATTTATATGATATAGTTAAATTAAATAAATAAAACAAATAATTTTTAAATTTATTGCTACTGGAAGAAATGATAAAAATAGAAAAACAATGTGTTATGATACAAATTTTAGACTAGATTTCAACGGTGCTTTCATTGATCCCATGTAGTTGATAAACCTTTTATTTCTTTCTAAGTGTTACCAGGAACTATATCTACATTAATACATCTCTTTAATATAAAAATATCACTATACTTGATAAGAAAGATAATTTTTTTATCATTAATCAGCTATGTTCAAATGTATTGAAATTTACTGATGAAAATATTTATTGATCTCCTATGGTCTATCTAATAAAACTATATTTAATTGATTCCAAATGACAATTCCTAATAATATTAAACAGTTAATTAATGATCATTTTATTAATACTCACTTATAATTCAATTTAAGGTAATTTTTATAAAATGCATTTAGAAATACCGTTTTAAAACGTAAAAACTGAAAAAAATTATCGTAAACTTATAGAAGATAATAATTAATTGTCTTATATGTGTTAGTAGTAATCATGTAATCGTCACATTTAAGATTTCAAATATAGGGAATTATTATATATGTTTCAGAACCATTTTTCGCACTTTATGAATATAAGAGGAATCTGACTATTTAAATAAAGTACCTTTTATATAATAATAGATTTTTTATAATATTTTGATAAATATTTCATTGATTAGTAAACGTTTTTACATAACTTTGTTACATATTAAAATTAAAAAAAAAATTTAAATTGGCTTTTCAAATTTATGTTACTATTTATTTTTTTATTCCTTATTTGATTTGATGTTTAAAAACATTTCGTCTTTTTATTTAACAATAAAATATTATAGACTTTCTGAATAATTCTGAAACATTTACTGCTTAATTTAAATGTTAACTGTGTATCACTTAGCCAGTATCACCATGGTAATAAGTGACAAAAGCGCTCAGTGCATCTACTGATACACTACAACTGGGAAATCCAGTTAACCCTCAATTATTAAGCTTAATTTACCAGCTAACTCCACGAGCTTATAGTTAAGTCCTCTAAATAATTATGTTTAGCTTGTTATGTCTCTTTTAATTTTTGTTTGGAGAGAATGATCGTACTATATTCGTATCATATGTTGACATTTTAGTGTTTAGTTTTTAATGATGCAGTGTTTTAGTTAGGACGTTTTTCTTATAAATGCAGTGAAATTCAAACAGTACATTTGAGCTTAAGCTGGTACAATGAATGAACATAAGTATAATCGTCACTAAAATTTTTCTCTGCTCGTAACATATATTATATAGACTTCTAACAAGTGGTTGATATCGTAAATGGGGATAGAATTGGTGCATTAATAAGCATCCAAAAATTCCAATGTAGTCTTCATATTACAGTTTATAAAATTTACGCTTATCGCAATAATATAACTTTGTATGCATCTATTAGGAGAGAGGTTTTTACTGCAAGGCTCAAATCAAAATATGGATTGCATAAGTCCTGTGGCAATAATTTAACGTCGCATATATTATTGGGAGGGCTCTAGCGAATCCTACGATTTGAGGGTGAAAAAGTTCTGTCTGTCTGTCTGTTCGTCTTTAAAAATGACATAAGCTAACTATTTGAAATTAAGGAATTTAAATCATAAATTCTTTTAATGTTCATTCCCGTACCATTAACTGTGTAGTCCAATTAGGTAATTGACGTAAGTTTTAATTAACATGACTAACTAACTGTAATATAAATTTTCTGGAACATTTTAGCCGGTGAAGCAGTGATCGTTTTAATTTTTAGATCTTTTTATGGACTTAGGTAAGGAATTTTACTCAGGTACATATTTACCATTAGATAAAAAGTTTTTATTTACAACTGGAGTGGTTAAAATAACTCGTTAAAATCAGTTACAATTTGATTTGGGATTAGTAACATATAATTAGGAATCATGTTATGAAAGCTCTAAATTTTTAAAAACTATTAGCCGACCTTATTATTATGCTTTGCCTCCGAATCTGGGAGCAATTCCAAATAGGTAGACCACAAACCACAGTGGTTACACCACCGTTGTCTGAAACCAAAGTGTGAGGGCTAACAAATTGCAGTAATCTGGAAAGAACAGAGCAGATTACTTGGCCGATTTAAGAAGCTGGTATTTCAAATAAAAACTAATTAATTTATTTTACCATATTAGGTAAAACTCTAAAGTAAATACTTTGAGAAATAGGCTTTAAAAATTAACTACAAAATCATGAAAGATAAGAGTGTTGTGAATATTTACAAATCAGGTTTGGTTCTGTGAGATGGAATTTTCCAATATTGGATATTTACTTGTATATTATGGACGAGCACTTCGCAAAGCGCTCTTAAGCTATATACATAAAAGATGATTTCATATGGTCCACAGAATCTAACCTTTTAAGTATTGTTGCTACGATAATAATAAAAAACACTTGAAGAATAAAAAAACATTATTTTATATTTAGTTCTAGAGATATTTATGGTTCAGTATTTTATTTCATATATACCAATTAATAATATTCTAAAGCTTTATTTAATTTTCTTCCTTCACTATTAACATACTTATAAAATTTTTACTTTTACTTTTAAGCAATAACTCAAAGTTTAAAATGAAGAAAATGTTTATTAGAATGCGCAGGTCTTTTAAAATTTTATCGGAATAATTTTTATTCCGCATAAAATAATAAATAAATCTTTACTAAATAAATAACTTTTCGAAATGATAGGTTTTTTAGGTGTAGTTAATTTTTCTTTTCAATTTGTAGAATGAAATAGTTAAGAAATTGGCTTAAATCACTGTAAAAGTATCTTATCACAATTTTCCGAGTAACGTATTTGCATAGATTTACAGATTTTTCTTATTAGGCGGCCTTAAACTAGCGATCTATTCCTAATGTTTTTATAGTTACGGGCACAGTGTGTCTTATTAAAATTACATTTTAAAATTGTCCTTGTAGCTTGCATTACACTACTGCACCGCACCAAGGCACAGAATACTTAATATTTCCTGAAAGTATAAGAAAAAGTTTCCCGAACTTTAGCTGGGAAAGCTAACATTATAAAAACTTTTAGCAGCGAAATATTATAAAATTTCTTTAATTATAAAATATTTTGAACCATTTTCGATGTTTTTTTTAATGAGAAGACAAAAGAAAAACTTGTAATTGAGTCTGGTATTGAGACAATAGATTACACTTATGTACACACATTTGTCAGTGACTAGCGGCCTGATCAAACATGGGAACTAATCTGCCAATATATGAAGGTTGCGTTCTCAGAGGCGTTCAGCTATATTTATTCTTAGATATACTTAATTTTAGTTGTTTTATCAAATAACCGACTGGAAATATGCTACAATCTTAAAAAATAGTTTTATGAAAAAGTAGCAGTCATCCGCATTACGCACGCAATTTGGTAGATTTGCACATCATAATGGGTTATACTTTCTATGCTAATTTTACGTTTGACTTTGTAAAAAAAATATTGAAAATGGTGTATATTTTATAGCTATTTATTTATTGTAATTTAGTTCAAGTCAGTATTTTTAGTGGCATATTTAATTTTGTTTTGATTCCTTGATAGACGTAGGTCTAAAAAGACAAATTGGTCTTAAAGCGTCTACTTTCGCCAATAGCAAAAAAAAAGGTATGCACAAAATATATTTATTCATTTATTAGTCTAACATATTTATTGTGCCATAATTGAATTTTCATTGTTGAAAATATATACATGAGCAGGTCTGGAAGGTGTAATTCTGCCAAAAGAGGACTAATATGGGTATTATAATAGTATTTAAATATATATTAAAAGTAACATAATAACTTTGTATTACATCTATGTATTACAGTACCGATCAAGCACCTCTTTCCTTATAAATCAATTCAATAATTATATAATCAATAAAAAATTTCGAATTTAATATCGGAATATTGATACCAAAAAGTTATGGTATAATATAACACTTTCATAATGCATATAAAAATATAACAAAGCATAAAGACGTGAGCAGTATATGAATAATGGAGTAATAGAAATACTGCGTTTAACGATGAAATAAGCGTTAAAATAAATATGATAAACAGTTTAAAATTTATTAATAGTACCTTTTATAATAAATAAAAACTGCATAAAAACATATTTTTTCTGTTTACACCCTATTTGGTATAGTTGAATATAAAGTTTTAAATACAGTAATTTAATTTGTTTTCCATATTAGTGGAATAAGTAGTCGTACAACATTATCTTGTGAATCATGAATATATACTTTAATATAAAATTTATTTAAGACAACCAATACGCTTATTATTCTCGTTAAGTAACTGCATATTTATTTTGTGACTGCAGTAAGGTTTAAGTTATAAAGATTAGCTGTATAATATAAAATACAGTCAGATAGCACATTACATATTTATTGATAATCATTAAAATCCCCAGTACCTCAGTAGGTGAAATCAATCAACGTTCTGCAATAGTAATCAGTAATGCAGGGTTCATATCAAACTGAGCATGGTGCAAATTAAAGTTTGGTTGCCAAGATTACGTTTTTGCGGCATTCTGTAGGTGAGTATGTAGAGGAAGACTAAACTCTTTCGGTAGTTGAATCACTAAAACACAATATTGAAATTTTAATAAAATGTAAAAAGAATACATATTATTTATCATAAAATTTATTTGTCATTGTCATTTTTTCAAAATATTAATTATTTATTTATGTTATTATTAATAATTTTTCAGTTTACACTGTAAAAAGTTAGCGATAACTCGCATTTATGTAATTATTCGGTTTTTCCATTGAGATTCCCTCTAAGACCAATTTGAAAATATTCGCTAAATCACAGCCATGTTCCACAGAGAGACAAATTCCATTATGAATATCAATATTGCCTGAGTATGAATAAAGCCTTTCAAGTATAGAAGAAATTTCAATTTAGTAGGTCTGTTTATTCTTGAGATATCATCTGATAGATAAAAATTAAATTTGTACAACCTCTTGAGTTATCTAAGCTAGAAGACTTCACCAACGCTCAGCCCATGAACTGACAATTTTGTATTATTAAATTGTTACATAGCAATATACATAAAAGTCATATCATAACATTCGACTAACTATTATGTATTTTAAACATCAACCTATGATATTTTTTAGATTTTTTTATAAATTTTATAAAATAATAATTAGTTAGTTAGGTTAAAAAATAACATATATTTTAAGCTCTTGTAAAATAACATATCAACAGAGTTAATAAGTAGTACTTTCAATTGCTTTATAATTTCCATCACGTAGAAGGCCTTACTTGCAGTTTGTGGTCAAGCAGTAAGTCGAAGAACAAACAAGGATGATCTGGAACAGTGCTGCTGCCAACTCATCAACAAACAGCCTGACTCGTCTGTTTGCACCGGTTGTGATCTTAATGCGCATTCTCTTCATTTCATGTTTGCATTTATGGTCATAACAGTTGTATACGGAATAGTTTAATTATCTTTACTTTATCACATTCAAGTATACTGTACTTTGTGACTTCCTGCAAAAAAAGGGCAATGTAGAGTAACAATAATAATATTAATAATACATATAATAATTTTGAGATATTTGTCAAAAGAGTACTCTCTTCCATGAATAAATGGATTTTTGTTACAAAAAATATTTAATAGAAGGTAAATTGTACTACCAGTACTTAGATAACTGTTTTAAACTTTGGTTTATGCCATATAATATTTAAAAATAAGATTGATAATAATTTTCTTTTGGAGTGGAGTGCTAGTTATTTTTTTCATCTTGTTTTTTTTTACGTATTTATTTATTTTTTTACTACGTAACCACCTACACATATAAGTGTACATTCATGGAAGAGTTTATATGTACTGAGAGTCACTTAGAGTAGCTTTTAATATCAAAGCCTTCAATACTAATGATTATAGTTCACATGAAGCTTCATCTTATGCAAACGATTTCAGCTCTTGGAGCCTCTACACTACAGACCTTTAAACATCTCTGCAGGAAATCTCAGAAAGTATTCATCCAACGCCACACTGGTATAACCAACACATTCCAAGCCTTTGAATCCAAATGAGCCCAGATATTCTATTTTCTGCAGCCTATAAATTGCGATGCCTTAACTATAATTTGAATGATTACACAAGAACTCTCAAAGAAATAACGATTAAATTATAAAAATTCTAATCAACCTCCTATTTAAAACTTGGGTGGTGTGTAAGCTGCTAGCCTTAATAACTATGATGCTATAATCTATGAGTTTAGTTATGAAGTTAATGACCCAGATATTAATATTGACATAGTATTGATTTAAACACATGTCATGATCTTAATGAATTCCAATGCGTACCATCGTCGTCATATGTTTGTTACGAGTGTGTAGAACATGAATGCATTTTTTGTGTGAATAGATTGTGTAATGCGGTATTTAATTAAAAACAATTTTACGCAAAAATATAATTTAAAATACCCTGAAAAACTATATATTATTATATACTCAACAAGAAAATATATGGATTCGTTTTTATTGCCACAGATTAAAAATTTTGAATAATCAATTGGTACTACATTGGTAAGTACATACAGACAGTCAGAAAAGCAATATTTCCCACAGGAAGGCCATATGTCTAAAGGAACGTTTGTATCTGAATAGCCTGTAAACAATCTCCATACATCAGCCTAAATAGGTAATTTCTTACACCTTTCTCTTAGCGTACTGAAATAAATGCACACTATTTGTTTAAAACTTATTTGAGAACTTAATTAACTTTCGTCACTGAATATTAGTTTTTTGGGCTATTAAATAACCGGTGGTATCAATTTTATTTTATACTCTAAAAGTACACATATATTTAAAATTACAATTTATTTTCATAATTCGTGTTTGCTGAATTTACTATTATGTATCTTATTGTGTTTCAAAAATATTTAATAATTGTATTCATGTTTTTTTATTAAAACCCTGGTGTCGTAACTTGACGCTATGGAACTTACTTATTTTTGTAAGAAGGAGATAAAATGTATGTCTGAGGCTGCTTGAAAAAAACATAACCTTTATAGTAATAAATTTTTTTAAAGCTTAGTTTAAGAAGGTATTACAGTTTTTCAATGACTCAAAAAGTTTAAATTGCATTGCCACTGTTATAGGATTCTTGTTACATTATTAAGACAAATATTACATTAACTCTCGAAGTTAGAAAATTTTATTGTACAATGAAATGTATGTTTAAGGCTGCTTGAAAACAATAAAACTTAATATTAATACATTTTTAAAGTTTGTTTCATAAGATATTCAAGTTTTCAATTACTCAAAATGTTTAAAATTACAATGCCTATGTAATAGGATTCTTGTTATATTATTTTTTTAAATTTATATACACCCTTGAAATTAGAAAAGCCTAAAAGCCGAGCTCTATATTGAGTTTGTCTGTGAATCTCGGAGTAAATTTGAGTAGAGTAGACCGCAAACCACAATGGTTACACCAAAGCTGTCTGAAATAGAGAGCGTGATTGATTAAACAAAGTGTAACAATCTAGTCCGAGTTAAGAATATTACTTGGTTGATAGACTCAATATTCAGAAGCTTGTATTTAACATAAGTTGAATTATCCATTTTATATATCTCGACAAGCAGTGGCTGATATATCTTTAAAAATTTTCGTATTATATAAAAACTATAAAACTACTTTGAGGATAAACATCTTTTATCCTGTAGAATGGAATTTTACCTCTATTGTTTATTTCCTTGTATTTAATAGACATGAATATTTGTAAAGATTTTACGCTTTATACATAAAACTATTTTCAAATTATCCAGAAAGTCTAACCTCTTATTTTAATAAGAGATTTATTTTCATAAATTATAGTCTCTACATCCGTTTATTCTTCATATCTATCAATAAAGAAGGAACGGGACATATGAAAAGACATTGTGGTTTTGAATCATTCTTGTATATAATTCGTTGAGGCAGGATTAGATAAGGGCAACAGATAACTGTATTTATCTAAAATTTGAGGAATTCATACGTTTAATACGTTTAAAGAATCATTAGATGAAATCCATTAAATATTTGGCAAACAAATAATTAATAATAATAATAATATAATTGTTATCATAGCCTATCTTTTATTTAGACCTTTGTATAATAAGTCAGAAATAATAACTTTAGTACAAATCTAAAACATATTAAGTTAATATAGTTTTGATTGGGTCTCAGCCCTCTTATAATCTCGTCTTAATGAGTTACACAAAATGTTTATAACAAAATCTGTTTATTTAGAAATTATAATTATATTATACAACTATTATTTTATAAAATTCCATTACGTATACAAAGTCTTTAAACCTAATAATCCATTTCCATGGTTCTAAGACAATTAGTAATATTATAGGGTTTAGTCTGGATCGTACAAGTATATACACTTTATTTTATATTATAACTAGCTGTTACCCGCGGCTTCGCACACAATCTTTAGAAAAGTTCTTACATTACTTAGTAAAAGCAATTATGCGCGATTAGCCGCCTGGTAAATACATTCGTAATATTTTATAACGAAAACTCTTGATTTTTCAATAAAATACCAATTACAACTAGATACCCAGTTACCCACGGCTTCGCACGCGATTTCCTGCAGAAAAATTGGGACATAGGAGGCATATTTCTTTTGAACGTCCTTATTACCCTTCTGAGATAAATAGTCACTGAAAGATACTCCAAGCTCATGAACTATTTAAGATATAATATTTTAAAAACAGTCTCAATATGCACTTGTGAAATAACTGGAATTTTCCTCAAATATTTTATGATTTTTTGTAGACAATTGAACTATATTTAGCCCAGCAAGGCTTGGACAGGAGTCAAAAGTCGAATTCATTTGCACACATACGATGTAATAAATGATGGCGCTCAATGTAATTTTGAAACGGAAATAGGCATATATTACATATTATTACAGTCTAATGATTATGAGCTCCAGATGTTAAACGAAATTCCATATGGTTTTTATTTTAGGCTTTGCGCGTGTATCACTTCTGGATCGAATTATTTATACTCATATATCCGATGCCATTATTGAGCTTGCTTTGTTATCTCGATCGAGAGAATATGTATGCACGGAGTTCTGAGAACCATACTTCTGTAAAAAAAAACTAAGGTAGGTTTTATAACATTCTTTATATTAGAAAAATATTGCAGTTAAAGGTGAATTTTTACGTAAGATTTGAATTGTATTATTTGGATAGTAAAGTCTATGCTTAACAGTGATTGCCAGAAAACAGTTGAAACTAAATTTGCTGATTCTCTTAAGCTTACTTTATGCTTTCAAAACTATAAATGTAAAGAAAATTTAAAATCGTAATTAAATTATATATACATATTTGTTTTTCGCATTATATATGTTTACAAAGAACAGCTGATTAAATTTGAACAGGTTCTTTCACTTAATAACATATGTCTACTGCAATGCATTTCTTACGGGTATTTCCGTAACTTTTAGAGACCAGTGGGGCGGAATCCTGAATCGGGAACGGGATAAAAAAAGTATCCTATGTCCTTCTCCCAGTTCTTAGCTACCTCCCTAATAATTTTCAGCCAAATCGGATCAGCCGTTCTTCACTTATAAATAGTTGTAACTAACACGACTTTCTTTTATATATATATATATACAGGGGTGCTGAAAAGTCCCGGGGACGGTCTAATAACTTTTGAAATAATTACAATATAAGAACCAAAATTTACATCAAGCTTTTGCTCATATAAAACTATTATTTTAGTTATTTCACCATGATATCCTGCTTATGGGGGACGTCCCGCTAGGGGTTGGTGAAAATTCTTAAATAGAAGCATAGGTCGAGTCGTACATCAAATTAGAGCTCTTTTAATTAGAAACATTTTGGCGAAAATCTGACGTAAAACAGTTGACGCATTACAAAATGGCGGACACTCAAAAAATTATAAAATACAGAATTTTTCAAATGCAAACATTCTGGTTGTTTAGAGAAAAATGAGACACTTAATCTTTTATTTTACTTCTTTTACTTCAAATCACTTACGAAAAACAGTTATAACAAATGTTCAAAGTGTTTGCCTTCAGTTTGCTGACAATATCCCAATCGATTGTCCCGGGACTTTTCAGCACCCCTGTATATAGATTGTATAACGACATAGTATTTATGTATAATTTGGAAAAAAATTTTTAAGAAACAACACTCAGTTTATTTTGGTTAAAGTATTTATATTAGATCAAAAACTGTTCTATATTATCATTTAGTATATGTAATAAATTATAATTATAAACGCATATATCACTTAAGAGTTATAAAACACAAAAAATGTTAAGTAAATGTTTTCGGTTTTGCACACTTGGAAATATTTACGTTTTTTTAACCTCGAAGCCGAAATTTAATTCTTCACTTACACATAGGGGAATTTCCAATTTAACTAAAGTGCGATGATACCTGAACACTATTTTACATAAAGGTAGAGCATTATATTAATTAGAACTCACCCAAATTGGGTATGAAGGGAGAAATATAATACTCATTTCCCAAACACAAGAGTTACAGAGAAAATATAAGGGGAGATAAAAAGAAGCGATAGTTTCTCAGGCGGAGTTGTATTTCCTACCTAACAGATGTCCGCTTTAAATCTAACCCTCCGAGACGCGGTGTTACATTGTGTGTCTTCAAATCTGGGAATAGAACACTATAAATCGGAGTTTTATTTTCCAGCCTCAATAAAAACAAATATACTTATACCATCCGCTATTTCTGTAACGGTGCGTAAAACCACGAAAGCTATAAATAATTAAAACTATATGTTGCTTATTAGACTGAATATTAAGAAATATTCAATCTATTTATAAATTTATAATTTAATGAAACATAATTATCGTTATAACATCATTGGCCTTACTTCATATAAAAAATTTTACACTTCTTTCAGTGTAAATTTAGTTATAAGTTAAATGTTATAAAATAGTAGACATTAATTAATGAAAGCTTAATATTATTATGTCATCAGGATAACGTTATTATTGTTGTTTTGGTTACTCTCATAAATGTTTTAATTATTCATAATATTTACACTTCTTTCAGTGTAAATTTAGTTATAAATTAACTGTTATAAAATAGTAGACATTAATTAATGAAAGCTTAATATTAATATGTCATCAGGATAACGTTATTATTGTTGTTTTGGTTACTCTCATAAATGTTTTAATTATTCATAATATTAATGAAACTATGATATATAGAGTTACATATTTACAATATCCATAAAACAAAACTAATTGAACACTAATTATATGCTACATCATTTTCCTCATATATTATTTTAAATGTTTCAGTGATTGTTTGTAAAATATTTATTATAATCTTACCCATAGATTAATATCAAATCATTGAAAATAGTATACTATTTATACAGTATTGAAATATAACTACAATATGGGCAAACAAACAGCGATATAGGCATCAGTAATACGAGTAATTCGGGAGATGTATATTAAATGCTTACGTGTTGAAATCACAGCTTACAAGAAAGTTATTTACTAATCTAGATAAAAACAATTATCTTAAATCATAAAATTTCCCCATTTTTTGACAATACTCTCAGAGTATATTTTAAAATCGTTAAATTTTTTTCTTAGTAATTATGATGGATAATAAGGTACTCATTAGGTATTTAACTTTAATTTAGTTATGTAAAATTGTAATCATAAGAGAATGATAAATTTGCAGTACATGGTCAAGCAGTAAGTCGAGGAACAAACCAAGCTGAGCCGAAAACATTGCTGCCAACCCAACAAACAAATATGTTCCCAGCTCGACTCATGTGTTTGCTTTAGTTTTTGATGTAGAGGCATATTCACTTTCATTTTGTGTTTGGATATATATTTTTATAACGGTTTGCTTGCCCAAAGTGCAGACATCTATAACATATCACATTGAAACTGTGCCTTGCAACGTCATGCTGTCAACTGCAACGGTCAGCGTCAATGTGTGTACTGCATGGACATTTCGCTGTGTGCAAACCTAGGGCTTTGAATCAATTATTAGATAACTGATTTACCTGTACAGACATTACTACAGACAGATGAAACAATATTTCTTTAGGTCCGTTATGCCAGATGGTATATGAAGTAGGCATTTTTTCAATAAATCGATTACTGTTGAGAAGATTCTATTATTAATGAAAACACCTAAATGTATTTATTGCAAAACTAGATCCGGTCCAAGTTTGGAAAAAATTCTATTTAATTTTCGTTCTGTTTGAGTATTTAATAGTTTTAATTTTCATGCATACATCACTTTTCTTAGCTTTATACAATTTTATAACTAGCGATTTTGAGTACTAATTTAATCATTACTGTACGTAAAAGTTCTGTTCAAATATTTCTCTAAAGGTTAATTTATACCAAGAATATATGAATATGTAATTACTAAATCAAAAAAATGATATTGAGTCGGTGTCTTCAGCCTTTGGATAATGTCACAAGACGTTAAAAAATAAGATTCTAAGTACATTGCTGTTGGAACCAATGTTGGAAATTTACTATTAAAGCCCTCATATTAGCGATTAGTTCACAGGAATATTCCTGTTATGAAACTATTTTAAGCTCTTGGAGACAACATTCTACTGACTTACCTGGAAGTCTTCGTCCACAACCTCAATGCGAAAATCAAGAAAGAATTTCAGTCTTTTAATCCAAATGGCTCGAGTTTCTACTCTGCAAAGTATAATTTTGATGGATATACATTAACTTGAATACTAAAAAAACCAATAACTCATTAATAAAACCAAGATTAATTCTTCAAAATGATAATTAACCTCAGGATTCCAATTTTGTCAAGTTTAGCTAGTAATCGCCAACTTTATTATCTCTGGTGATATGACCTATGACTTTAATTATCAACATTCTCACAATATTATTTACAAACTCTGTAGCAATCTTAAATAGTTCCAACCTGTACCTTCGAAGTCGAATGTGTACAGAAAATTTTGGTCGCGGTTGCATGACAACATTGTTGTGTAGTGCAGTTTTGTGTAAAACTGTTACAAATTAAAGTAGTTTTAAAATGGCTGAAAAGCAATAAATTGTCATTTTACTCGAAAATCAAAATATTTATATTCTCTTAGAAGTTAGAAAGTATCATGCTATTTGTATATCCAATGTGTTTTAAATTTTCTAAAATATGTAGTATATGTGCTGTAAATGAAATTTAATGGGTTCTATAAATGTCATTTTGGACTAAAAAACATTCGCTATTTTTATTGACACTTTATTCATTCAATTATTCTACTGTCTGATTATATATTTGGACAGACTCCTTTCAATTGGTTAGTTATAACGTAATTATCAAAACGTATAGTCTTAACCTGTTCATTAATAATAAACACCAGTCTATTTGATATTAAATAATTAACACAAAACAATTACTCTCCCATGGGTTCGTTTTTAAACGAACTATGACAAATTAACATCTCTGAGGATATCGCAACGTTTGTATGTATTTAATGCAATACCGAATGTTATACAAGCAAGAATATTCATTTCATCGTTAGCGTTTTAGTTAACTACTGTGCAAAATATTGTATTTGCAATTAATAGTTTTATAGTGTAATAAAAAGTTATATACCTTGTGTAAGGCAAATTATAAGAGAACACAAAAAAGGATTCCAATCGAGTTTTAATATGACAAGCGAGTTATATTAGGGTTTTGAATTGAGTTATTAAACTTACACAGTATCTTTACATACTTTTACAAATCATGGCTGCAAGTTTTGTATAAATGTTAAAATGCGTATTGCATTTCCTTTTTTCATAAGGAAAAGTAAATAGGTATAAATAAATACAGAGACATAAAAACTTCTTTCTACTACTAAATGTAGCTAATATTACATCTGGAACAAACTGATAATGTTAGTAGATCGAAATATGTAAAATTCCTGATATTATTATAATACCTATGTATGAATATTATTATAATACCTCGTATTCTGTAAAATGGCGAGTAATTTTGGAGAAATATTTTATTGAAATACTTAGCTCAACTTGATTTTTACAAAGCTTTAGTTTGTATTTGTTCTGTCAATTTTATAAGATTATTTATTTTTATAAAAGAAATCCAAACACTATCCAAATCGAAACTTAACATGGAAAAAGAATAAACCTAATGTATCTTAAAACATGTAAAAGTTAAAGTTGTAATTAATAAATACTTTTTACTTACTGATATAAACTGAAAAAAAATACTTAAAATTATAATTATAACCTACACTTATACAGTTTAGCATGATATAATTATATCATTCTAGATATGTTTTTACGTGATTAATTCAAGGTACTATGAAGTTGAAGAGATCAAGACATCCCATATCCACGAATCTTCCAAACAGGGGATCTTCCAGACGGTGAAAAATCCTACCAGACCAGAAGTAGCATAATCAAGAAGCTAAAAGGTTAGTTCGCCTGTAATTTTGATGCAATAATATTCAAATATTTCTATGTACTCTCTTTTCAATGGTTGAGATTCACAGCTTTCAGAAACTACATTATACATGACACAAAAGTATATACCAGAAAGTTTGATAGAGACTAGGCTCTTTTAAAATACAAGCTAGGAATTCTACAGTAATTCTATCTATGATTCGAAAAATGTAGATTATTGGCGATATACTTCTTTATAGTGATAACCTCCATATGTATCTTTCACATAGAATACAACAGTGAAACAGTAAAAATGGTGAGTGTATTACACAAAATAGCAATAACATTGGTAATGTTCCAGATTACGTGAGAAACAAGTCCAAGAAGAATGAGACCCTCTATAACTTACAGTAAAGCCCGCCTCCACATCTAGTCCCTGTAATTCTTATGTCTGCCTTTGGAATACAAAGCGTTCCTTCCATAGGTCTCTTCCACTCTACTTTATTCCAGATTATTGTGATAAATTCCATTATTAATCAGAAAATCAAAACGTCAACGTAAAAAGTCAGAGTTATTTGTCCTTACTTTAATGTTATTGGTTTACATTATTGTATTAATTACACTTTATTAGTAAAATTTTTTTTATTTTAAAAAACTAGGATTATAAAATTATTATAAGATTTCATTCAAAACTAGTTTCTGAAACTTCAATTTATTTTATTTTTTCTTATGTGTACATTATTTACATACAATGATTGGCGTAAAAATTAAATGATACATAAAATGTATCCATATCATTATGAAATTTATAAAATTAATTTAGATAATCATTTTGGTTTTGATAATATTTAATAAAATAGTGTAGTGTTGGGACATAACTTCATACAATGATTTCCTATATATATATATATATATATATTTTTTTAGTAATGATTTTGTGGTTAATGCATATATTTTTCATAAAGCCTTTTTCTCTTAGAATTTTACAATTTATTTTTTATGCTCTAAAGATATTGTAGTTAAATCACTATGAAAATGTTAACGTGTTACATGGAAAAATTTTATTACATTCAATATACATATTACAGGACTAGTGAGGATTTAAAAATTGTTGATATAAAAAATAATTATAACAACCAAAGAACATAATAAAATTAGTAAATACAATTATGTGACAAAAAATAATTAATAGATAAAACGTTAATAAAATTAAATGTCTCTATTGCAAAACTATTAACTGTATGATGTGCTTACATTTGCAATATTTAGGCTGCAGATTAAAAACACTTCAATTTAACAGAAAGTAATTGTGGGAATATGTAACAGATGATAACTTTAAGACGACTTCTTTAAGTTTGGATGACCCGGCTATAAGTTTTCAGATTATGAAAGTTAATAAAAAACCCGACCGTTCATAAAAGAAAAATCTTAAAAAAATCCAGAAGTAGTTAGAAAACAGGTATATTCTAAAGTGTAAAAGGCTTCAATCTCAAGAAAAATAAAAAGCCTACATTCGTGAGTTTTCCACGAAGACAATCCAGAAGGGCAAAAATCAAAATGAATACCAGAAGGAGCCTCACATGCTTTGATTTTTTTTGTTAGAAGATGGAAGATTTCACAGGCCAGAAGATTTCAATTTATTTCATCCAATAGTTTTTAACCAAGATACATAAACAAGTACTATTTTGCAGGTTTTAACCTATCAACACGAAATGAGTTAAATATTTAGTAATTATTATATGTAATAAGTATATGTACAATTGTAAAGTGTTTACTCTGTGGTTTCTTACAAGAATTTTTATATATTAAAATTAAACAGAAAACTCCATTCCGAATGGTTAATAGCCCCTCCTTTTGTACGATTTTAAAATCTAAACAAAACAGTTAATTAGAAAATAAAAATCTTCCCTATCGCATTTTAGAACTATCGGTTTTAACCGAAGGATAGTATATATAATTCAAGAATTTTAGTAAATATGATAGGCAAAGTTGAGTCGTTTCTCACAGATACTCTGCTAGGAAAAAACAATCGAAACTTTTTTAATATCGGCGAGAATACTCTATGTGTTCGGTTATTGGTTTTATTCAATATCGGAGGATATATCGGCTTGTCAAAGTGACAGGGAATCATCTGACCCTCGGTTTTATGTTTGTCTTTCAAGAATTGTTCTCAAAAAGCATAATGGCTTTCAATTTATTTATATGCAACCCCACCTTTATCGAGGTAACTAAATTTAAAATTTCCTTTATAGGACTGTTGATTAATATATGCCCGCATATAAATAGCTCATTTAGTCATTTCAAATCATATATTTTTTATTTATATCCGGCGCAAGTCAAAGTGTTAGAAAAATATTGTAGAACATTACTGATAGTCCTTGTCCTTATATATCTATAAATATTTTTTAATTATGGTGGCCATTTAAATTAAAGAAATAACCTTGACTCTGTTAATGATGAACTCGAGTACAAGGTAAAAGAGACCTCTAATACGTAAACTGTTTTCTAAGAAATTTTTTTCTCGAGTGGTTTTCATCATATAGTAACATGCAAACCCGAATACCGGTAATTTTTCCATATTTGACGGCTTCATCGAAAACATACTGCATATATTTTTTTTAATATGTATACACATCTTTCTTAAAATCGATTTAAAAAAATGAAACGATTCAAGGTCATTTAGACTGTCTGAAATTTAAACGATTAGTGAAAGATATTATAATTATTTTAACCTCTTAATGTTTTACTTCATGACACATCGCTATAAATTAATCACAATTTGAGTATCCTAAAATTTTTATTCATGCTTATACTTATATAAATTTAATTATTTAATAAAACTCTTTGTATCAACTTACTAAGAAACAGACCAATTTCAAGGTTCCTACTATGGAACAGAAGTTAGCAACGAATCTGAACAAGAACAATGAGTCAGCTCTACAAAACTATAATACTAATCTATCAAACACATTCGATATCAACCTTAATTTCGTGTTTATAAGCCTTTCTTAATATTTGATATATTATGCAAAATTTGGATATACATATTGTATACTAATCGGATATTTGCATTCTGATTACCTATATCCGATATTCAGACCGCATAAATAGTTAATGTATCAACATTTCTAATTTCGCATTTCTGATAGCTATGTGTTGTTTCCCTAAATAACGAATATTCTATGCCTCCGTTCTACTCCCTTGTTATTATTGCGTCCAAAAATTATAAACAACAGTTGTTTTCGACTTGTATACTTATTTTATACAATCTACCCATACATTATTTATGTAACAAGCCAATGGATTCGGCTTCTTCTCAACGCCTTGAAGCGCAAACTTTCTAAAGCTTTCCATACACATGTTTGCTGACACCGGTCAAAAGGTTTGTAGGCTATAACGTAATCATTGTTAAAATTTCTGTTGCAAATAATTATTGTACTATATCAGATCCTTTTTTCTCCCGACAATAAGTGATTTTCCAACTAAGGTTTTATAGTTTTCTTAAAACTCGTCTATAATTATGTTAATATTTATCAGGTAATTTCATTAATATTTCGATTATTATAGAACGCTTACTTTTTTCTACTAAAAATATAGTAGCGAATGCTGGCATAATGCGTGCTTAATATACTATCTATATATTATTGGGCTAGTGAGTATTTTCAGACAGTTTTGCGAAAGACAATATTTCCAACTCACATGTAGGTCGTATCTCGAAACGGCCGTTTGTATCAGGAAAGGTTGAAACGGTCTCAATACATCAGCCTAAATAGGTGATTTCTTACACCTCTCTGTTAGCATGTTGAAACAATGGTCCCTTTTATTTTCCCCTTATTACCGCTCTTTTAATTTTCAAAGCCAAATCCAAGTAATGGACCTTAATCGATCTAGATGCTGCTAATATGGAAAATCAGCTTATTATAAGATTTCACTGGAATATGTTCTTTTGATAGTCAGGCTACATGTGGTAATATCTGTTTTGTCAAATTTCATGGCATTATTTTCAGGTTTAAATATTATTTATATTGCAATTTTATGGTTGCCTTCACATACCCTTATAAGTCCGAAGTAATACCTTTAGGTAACGCTAATCTGAATCCCATGAAGTGAAATGCACCATCATCGAGCTAGATGTTAACTTTCTAAAAATTAATTTTAAAAAGTATATATGTTTCCAATAGCTTTTGCGGAAATACAGCGACGTTAAAGAAATTTCCAGCCCTTCAAGTGAAACTCGGTTAATAAATCCTAAAGTTTGCAATATTTAAATGCCTTCATCTAAAGCAAGACAAAACTTCTTCTTTATTTTGTTATTATGTATTCATTACATACAGGCTATACGTAAAATGAGAAAACCGCAATATCCTCAATTAAATTATACGCGGTACATATGAGCAAATTCTGTCAGCCAAATACGTATATATTTATTCGATATCAATTACATTTAATCCACGTGTTTTCATTAGAATTATATCCTTCTGGGCACTAACTTCATTTAAACTCCATGGATATAAAAATACCCTAAATATTGCATTTCCACAAGTAACTACATAGTCCCTGTATTAGGGAGTAGGAAATATCCTTAAATCATGGTTTGGTAAAGTCATAACTACTAGGTTGGGGGGGAACTCATGATGTTGGTAGGAGTTGGTTGAATAGATTCGGTATAATTAGAGATAATATTGGAATTTATTGTAATCATGTTGGATGAGACGGCAGTTGGTAGGGGAAACTATGATCATCGGCTTTTATCTTGCTATACGCAAATGTTTAAAATTGTCCAGAATATATTAAATATACACTATGATATTTAAAATCCATAATTAAGGTAAACATATTTTTTCCGTGGCTTAGCCAACTTACAATAAAATGATAGTGATATCGATGGTTAGAATAAAAATCAGCTCGAATATTTTAAAGGATCATGGATTTTAGTACTACAAATAAAAGTTTGAATGAATGATAATAATGCTTAAATATTAGGGTACTAATTATTTATTTATTATTAGCTATATTTTTTATTTATTACATTGATTCAAAATCACATGAGACTGACTTTATTTCAAAATTATAGTGCGTTCGTAATAAAGCAAACAGAATTTTCTTGATGTGAAAATTGTGCCCCTCAATTTGATATCATTAAATAAGGCTGTTCAAGAGTATATCAATTATTATTTATTGTACCAATAGGACTTTGTTAGAATCCAAAAAGACAACTAACTACCTTTATTCTCTACAAAAATAAAATAATAAGTATATTTTTAATTATGTCAATGTTTTTTACCTACAATGGTATTACCATGCGTAGCCAGGTAAAATTTAGCTATTACGTACCAAATTCCTGAATTTGCAAAAGATGTTAGTATGTATGAAAAACAATATTACATTTTGTTAAACGTATTAGTTTGTTATACAGTGAAAATACTTTTATTGTGTGATTTCTTTTTTACTATTTTACTATATTAAATTTACCAGTTCCTCGTACGTGTCACGCTCAATAATTGATGTAATAAATTTTACTAAGTACAAGATTTTTGTACCCAAATTTGCATTTTTTTACTATCAGGAAAATGTGTTAAAGAGCGTATATTTATGGCCATTGTAATTTACTCCAATCTTAGTATTTTTGTTTCATACTTTATTTTATCTCGTTTCCTAATCAAGAAAATATATATATATATATATATTTCCTAATCAAGAATATATATATATATATATATATATATATATATATATATATATATACCAGATCACAAAAGCCGACATCTGTCAAATATGAAATAAGATGGGTATGATTTACAGTAAATGTTATAAAGTAACTTTGTCTTTTATATTCTAATACTTTAATATTTGTTACATATGATCAGTTAAAAGTACATTACGATAACATTGCAACTTTATTTATTTAAGAAACTTAAATATTTTTAGTATTTTATAAAATTTAGAGATGAGGTACATTGGTTCCAAAGCACAGTCCATCGATCTTTCATCTATCATAAGTTATGCCGACTGCTTCAAAGGGAGTTTTCGGAGTAAAGTTCTACCATCTTATAATAGGGTATTTTCTAAGTTATATGGGTACTTACCAATAATCACTGAAATCTAAAAACTACATGTAAATTCACTTGTAAATGTAAATACATTTGACAGGCTCAGTTAATCATTTACAACTTAAGTTACCAAGATGACGTTTTTCGCTGGTTTAAAGGCCAGGGTGACGTAATGCAGAGGGAGTTTAGAAATAAGAATAGGCTTATATTCATCCCTGTTATCATGGGAATGTCCATGTCAAATTTCAGTTACAATCGTTTCGATATTTTACGTGTAAAAGCAAAATAATCAAAAGAAGGCACTTTCGCATTTATTATTAGGATTTAAAATTTTCTTTACCCTTTTATTTGTGTTGCAAAATGGTATATAACATTTTGTGAAATATTTACTAATGAAGTTAAAATAAAATGTCGTGGAAAACAGAGAAAGGGAATTCAAAAGTAGTGCACAGATAAAACAGAAAAGGTTAATTGAGAGAGACCAAAGGTAAAATCCCTTAACACATCTCTTCATGAAAACTTCCAGTTGGTTGCGTCCAGAGATTACTCTGGTTGTTTCGTGACGATTTAGTGTTTCTCTGTGTATTTCTCTAACTTCTCTCTATCTATATGAGTAATGTTTTATTTACACATAAAATTTTCTATTTACATTTGTTATTCTTTATTTACATATTTAATAGGTTGGTAAAAAATATAAGATTTTCAGCTCGCCATAAATAAATTACTATATAATTTAAAAAGCAGTATAATATAGCTATTCAGGTTATATGGGAATAATTGAAAAGTAATATAAAGGTTCTAGACAAATTTTAGGGGTGACGGAATTCAACCTAAATCGTTTTTTTAATTATCTATAAACGAGTCAATGGAAAACCCGAAAATCTATAATTTTACCTAGAAATTAATAAATATTTAAAAACACACACACACATATAAAAAAACACAAAAGAGACACATAAAAACATATAAAAAGACACAACATAACATAACATGTAAACATAAAAAACATTAAAACACAAACACAACCACAAAAACAACATAAACAACAACAACATATACATATAAAAGAGGACTGAGTAGGCTTTAAATGTACTTTGCCCACTGTATATAAAATGTATATATAATGCCAATGTATTAAATAAAGAACTTGTTTTCCTTTTCCACACGTGCTTTGTGCAGCACATGGAATTGTATTTTTTTTAACTTTCTGGTAAATAAAGATTTTTGTGAACTGTGAAATAACCATAGCCTTATACGAAGTATATATATATATATATAATATATATATATATATATATATATATATATATATATATACAGGGTGTATATTATGTCTGGAAACACCTAAATATATCCTTTAATAATTTAAATATAAATTTGAAACCTCTTACAATCGTGATAGAGATTGGGCATCTACTTTTTGGAACAAATGTTTTGTTATGTCACACCAACGGGGGGACGTCCTGCCGAGGGTATCGTGAATATTCTTAATGGAAGCCTATACCTTGTGATACATAATTTTAAAGGGAATAGCTTACTGAATTTAATGCCACAAACCGCATCTCAAGGGGAATTATTCTATCAGAAAATAGAGCATTTTTAGTATTGAAAATTTACTGATGTTCAACAATGTAATTTTAACATGGTTCTTGCCACAAAATGTGTTACACTAATTTTTTAGCATTTTTTTTAAATTTTCAATTAAATAAAACAAAAATTTCATTTTAAGCTGGTTCTATTAGCACAAATTTGCCAGTTTTTTATTACAGTACAATTATGGAAATACTTATGTTATTGATTTCTTATTACAAATAAAAAATAATGTATGCTGTTAGAAAAGTCTTACAACAAACGTTTTACCTGCATTTGGTGTCAAAGCAATTGTTCGAACTGTGTTCCTTCTACGGTTTGACAATGAGCCAATCTTGTGTAAAATGATTCGACAGAGTTGCCTAACATTTCTTCAGTTATCAAAGCAAATCTCCTCTATAATCCTGTTTCTTAGGTCTTCCAAATTATGAGGCTTTCTTCTTATAAACATTGGATTTTAAATGACCCCATAGGAAATAATCGATTGGTGACAAATCCGGAGATCTTGGAGGCCATTCGATTTCTCCTCTTCGGCCAATCCATTTATGAGGAAACCTTAAATCCAAATACTTCTCTTACCTGTCTCCCATAATGGGGTGGAGCACCATTCCTGCTGAAAACCATACATTATCAAAGTATTCTCCTGATGCAATTTGAATAGCTGGGATTATTTCATTTTGGAGCATATTGTAGTAAAGTTCGGCATTTAAATTTCCATTGATGAAAAAGGGCCCAACAATTTTGTTACCTAAAATTCCACACCATACGTTCAGTTTTTGTGGTTGCTGTGAATGGGACTCAGTAATCCAATGTGGGTTTTCAATAGCCAGTAACGGCAATTGTGCCTGTTAACATTGCCATTTAGGAAAAAAGTATTGCCTCATCAGAAAATAGTATGTTGGTCAGAAAATCTCTATTGTCATCACATTTTGCGCATCACAAGTTCACAAAACTCAACTCTTCTGTCGTAATCATCCTCACTTACCTGTTGGACTAAATGAACTTTAAATGGTTTGTATTTATTAATTTTCAAAATCTTACTCACAGACATAGGGTGCATATCATGTTGCTGTGCAGCTTTTCGGAGCGATGTATGTGGGTCTTCAATAAATGTTTGCAAAACATCTAGTGCATGTTCTTCATCTGTTGCAGATTGTATCCCACCCGTCTTTGGCCGATTACGTACACTCCCTGTCATTTCAAAACGCTCAATAGTTTTTGATATTGTTGGAAACACTTATGGGATTCCTTTCTGGGAAAGTGTCATTAAACAAATTACAAACTTCCCGATAAGATCTTTGACGATCGCCATATCCTCGCATCATCAACAGAGTAATTCGTTCTCTTTCAGGACAATTCCATTAAAATGCCAAAATAAAAACTGAACTACTGTAATTAGATAACTTGTTGACAGCAATGCTTCAGAGACACTGATTAACTCGACAGGAATGATATGACCTTTGTCCATTTGTAATTCCCAAGCTTAGACCTGTCTAGTGAAAGCTCCATGCTCAACAACCTGAAAACCTGTAGACCAGATGATTAATAACACAATAATGTTTCTCATAGGCTAGTGACCTTTGTCTCTTTAAAACCTTCCTGCTGACTGGAAAAACACCAAGTACAGATTCATAAGTAATCAGAGAAAGTGACTCATAAGTTTTATTCATTGTAATAAAAACTGGTAAATTTGTACTAATGAAACCAGCTTAAAAATAAATTGTTTATTTTATTTTAATTGAACATTTAAAAAATGCTAAAAAATTAGTGTAACACATTTTGTGGCAAGAACTATGTTAAAATTACATTGTTGAACATCAGTAAATTTTCAATACTAAAAATGCTCTATTTTCTGATAGAATAATATTCCTTTGAGATGCGGTTTTGTGGCATTCAATTCAGTAAGCTATTACCTTTAAAATTATGTATCACAAGGTATAGGCTTCCATTAAGAATATTCACGATACCCTCGGCAGGACGTCCCCCGTTGGTGTGACATAACAAAACATTGTTCCAAAACGTAGATGCTCAATCTCTATCACGATTGTAAGAGGTTTCAAATCTATATTTAAATTATTAAAGGATATATTTGGGTGTTTCCAGACATAATATTACACCCTGTATATATACTTCGTATAAGGCTATGGTTATTTAGAAAATTTGGATTATCAAAATTCACTCATTAAACATTTATTTGCCCAATCATTTCTCGAACTCATTATAGGGATAAACTTTTTTGCACGAAATAGTATTAAAACGAATTGTTTTTCGCACACACACTTACTTATACGTATGATTTAAAGTTAGTGTAGTTTCAGTATTCAAACAGCGCAGCCTAACATGGTTTTGAGCTCAAACTGTCAGTTATAAATATGTAAAGAGCACTCTGGTGGCATATTTTTTGGATATTGGTTTGGTTTCTATTTTTCAAAGTATGTACTATTATTACATAACATTGTAAGACACCAAAAATATAATTAATGGGTTTTAAGGTGCATATATGATGGAATAAATTATATATTGGGATTAAGTAAGAAGTTAAGTTTATTGTGGTACATACAACAATACAAAGGCCTTGCCTTATTTGCCTGCCACTAAGCGCGTCTTTACATAGAGCTAAAAAAACACTCAAACTTTCCGCAGATAAAATCTGAAGTAGCTTTTTGTTAAGAACGAGAGGTCTGGAAATGAAATCTTTTGCTAGTTACATTGCTGCTGTTTTAATACGAGCAATAATCGTATTTTATCAAAGAATTATAACATTCTCTTATGAACTTTAATACATAAACAGATTTTTTCCAGGCCTAAAGACTGAGGTTATCACTGCCCTTATTTTTTGTCGCATCTCTTTTTCCATTCTAGTTTTTGCTATTATTAGTTTTTGATTTTCAAAGATTATATTTTCAAAGATTGTGACTTATGAGTGATGGGATATCCATGATGGAAGAGGTCTCTGTTAACACCCCATAATGCACTGTATCTCAGTCATGGGGAGGCCAGCTCTCTTATAGCCTCTCTAGTCAAAGTAGGGCTATGACATCACTTCCCTCATATACCAGTTAAGTGGTATGAGTGGTGTTTATGTGGTGGTCGAGGTTTATTTATATTTTTTTATTTATTTTACTTATAAGCAGTTGTTTTACGTAGTCTTGACCTCACCAAGTTCAACAAAACTTGTCGGTGAGGTCCACTTAAAAAAGTATATAGAATACATTGATACAAATATTCAAATTTTAACTTTCTTTTAATTTATAAACTATAAAACTCAAATTCGGCGGTGTATGGCAGGCACTAGCCTAGATATCTTTGTATGTGTGGTAAATTGATTGACCGAAACAGTACATTTCTTAAAAATAAAACTTAATAGTAATAGTTAAAATTAAAAGCATATTTGTGTCCCTAAAAATCCCAATTCATTTTTCCCTCAGCAACGACGAATGGCAACCCTGTCATCAGGAAAATCTGACTTCGCCGGCTACCGGAATTCCCAAATATCTTTATCTCTAAACAAATAAAGCAAATAAAACAATACGTTTCTTAGAGTGGACAGTGCGTGGTGGTCGAGGTTAAGTGGTAAAGAGGACTTTTATAGTCCTAACTTCGATTTTCATTTCAAGTCGAGTACAGCCACAGTCTTCACAATTTCACCTAATTCAGCAGTAATACTTCCTGGAAGACTATACTACCTATAAATCAAACACTTACACCCCGAAATCTTGAGGTTTCCGGTTAGTGATGTTCCGGTCCTGGAAATCCATAGGGTTTCCCAGATATAAATGTCATCAGATGGGTTTGTTCTGTACCCAAAACTTTTCTATAGTTTCAAGCAGAAAGTTTAACCATGAATACATAAACCTTGTTCTTGGTGTTAACACAAATTTGTTTCTATAAAGTTACTACAAGTTCTTGAATTCTACGTCAAAGCTGCCGAATATTATATCTTTACATAGTCTTATAAGAATTATTTAGTTAGTGAAGAGCATTTTATAGAATTTAAAATACTACATTTAAGCTTTAGCAATAGAATTGAGGATGTCAGTAAGGTCTGAACATTCTTTTTTTCATAAATCCAATATCTGTATTACGTTCATCTTGTTATAGGGATGTTTTTGAAGGAATTATGTTAGAGTCCACAAAGCTATGCAAATATCCTAATATCCTTAAGTCACATTTTGATTTTTTTATAAGTTATATTCGTCAATCTGTTTACCCTATCCAAATTTTGATGAGGTGTAATTTATTTTGAATTCTGCGCGTTTTGGCCCTGTATGTTATATATGTTTTTCATATTTAAAATATATACACTAGAGTAGGTTTTAGTTTCAGGTTCACTTAGATTACTCCTTTTTATCTTTAAAAATATTTTAAGGCATTCCTTTGAAAAGATCAATACTGTTTGAGGCGCATCCGAGTGACTGTTGTACCTATTGTCCGATTGAACAGCTGTCTCTCATTGGTGGACACATTACGTGTTTTCTTTCTGTATGTCTGCCGTCCAGGAGGGTCCCTTAGCAGCCTTCAGTTGTATCGTTGGAGCATATCTTGAGATGTGGTCCGGCCGCGGTCACTCCATAGTCACGCACTTTTTCTCTTGGATAAGGAAATGTCGTCTTTGATCTCAATGCCAAATTTTATCGTACTCGTAAGCAATGTTTAGTTGTACCATCTCTACGAACATAACAAATACGTCTACCAGTCCGCCTAAACATCTGACCTATAATCATAAAATTTATTTCCACTTTAGTTTTTAGCCCACCAAATGAAAAGGCGCTGCAGCTAGTAGATAAAAACCGGTTTCTGTAAACAAAATAACCACCGCAATAATGTTGATACAATTGTGATTTTTATTAAATAAATACATGCAATTTAAAACGAGAGACTTCTAAATATTATCGAAAATATAACATTATAATTAATTCAAGATAAATAGAATTTAATTAATTGCAATCTTTTATAAAACGCAGTTTTGCTTTTGTTGTGTTCAAAATTAAGGTTAAAATATTTCAAACTCTTAAAAAAATTACAAAATGCATCAAAATAAAACAAAATATTGGATATAAGTACAGTGATAATCCTCTTAAGTTATTATTTGTAAACAGTGTATCGGATGTACCGTTTTAATTGTTTAGGAACTTGGCTCATTGAATCAAGTTGAGTTTCCACCAAAGATATCAAGATTAACTGAGAGTTGTGTGGAAGTGCTTAGCATACATACATACAAGCTCCTATTCGTAGTATTATTATCTATCTTTGAGAGATAATGTATTTGAATGTTATGTACTACAAGATTTTAATAAACAAAAATAGAAATGCATATTTTTTATCTAAAAGGAAAATATGCCTTTAGTGGTAGTAGAATAGTGTTTTCAATTTATTATTTTCAACAACATTAGACATGAAGCACTTAGAAAACTAAAGAGATTACTGAAAAAAAAATACAAATAATTTAACTTTACTCATATACAACAGATATTATTACATTTAAAACTGTTATTATTTTTTCGTTAAAACCACTAATTGTTTAATAAATTTGTTTCAATAAAGTAACATCAGTAAATATTACGTGATAAAACGCTAAGGATTGAACCAAACAATATGCCAAACTTTTAAATTAAGAATTTACCCAATTCTTCTTATCATTAGCCAAGGTTTAGTCACACTTTACAGAAGTGAAGCTTTAGATCATGACGGGTGCTGCTCTAGGAGACTTGAGCTTTCTCTTCTAATCACCTTGTCTTAACAGTACTGAGCATCCCCATGTGCTAATTCCTAAAAACATATGGCTTGTATTTTTATTTAGATTAACTCTGAGTCAGTATAAATCAATGTTTAAAACTGTTTAAGGCAGAACAAGTTTGAAAAATAGAACCTTTAAATTTTTTTCTGTCGCTAAAAGGATTTATTATGCTAATCATGCAAATGTTAGAAGGGTAAATTTGAAATATATCCGTCGTAAAAATTTAAAATTTTCATAACAGTATAAATAGTTTACCGATTATAGTATACATTTTACAAAATGACCAGCACATATTTGGATCGTAATAACTCTTCTTGAAAACCATTGGTAGTTATGTAGGTGCAGTAGATAGTATGTTAAATTAAGATTATGTTTTTTAACCTTATTTTGTAGTCAATTAAAAAATTAACTACATGTACAATCGAGGAATATTTTTAAGTCCTCTGAATTATTTGTAAATCAGTCTTTTCGTCCCTATGCGCATGATTTGATTGGAGCATAAAATTGAATGATTATAAAAATTACAGCGCATAATTCCAATGTATGTTATTTAATTAATACATAAATGAATCACTAGTCTAATAAAATTGTATCTTAAAAAGATTCCTGGGAGTGAGGAAGTTTATATTTTATTTTATTAATACCTAAAATACGGATGTTTATAAAAATATATTATTGTATAGAAAAACGAGAAGAAAGTAAAATAATAATTTTAATCTCTAATATTATTATCGATAAGTCATAATTTAATTTTAAAGAATGAGTATGAATAAAACATAAAAAATATTGTGGATAAACACTAGATATATAAGGAACCACTTGGCTGTCCACTAGCATACATATACCCTATAGCTTTTTAAAACATTTTATGACAAACTATACAGAATATTTTTCTTAATTAATATGTTTGAACATTTTTTTTATCGAAAAAAACGACCTATTGTGCAAAACGTTAACTAAAATATATTATCATATCCAAAAATTTTATCTTATTAGTATATAAAATATAATTTTTATTAAATATTTTTTACGAATATACCACATAGAACATATGTTTTACAATATTTTATATTGCTATCATATACCTTTTTCCATATTTTTCAGTTTTTGTGTTACGTAAAGGAAACTATGCGCCAACTGGCCATAATTTACGACCTTTCTGTCGAGAGTAGTAACAGTTGAGGATGAACATCGGCAAAAAAAAACATCAACCTGTCTTGAAAAGGAATCTTAGGATTTTAGAAAATATAATAATGTCTGCTATGATAGTCGTAAACCGTTATAGTATTTAAATTGTGTAAAAAAGAAACATAGTGACGTAAGAAAGCAATGTAACAATCGTTTGAAAATAATCTAAATTTTTTACTATTTTAAAGTTTTTTTGCACTGTTGAAAACTAGGTAAACGAGAAACCATTACTTAATATGAGACTCTAATGTTGATACAATTATAAAAAAAACCAGAATATTATACAAGTATACATAGCCAACATTGGACGGTAGCAAATTCAGTTTCTCTATTTAAATAAAATGTTAAATTTCAGTGTAATAATATACTATTTGTTTAAAAAAATCAGCATATTATATTCGGAAACCAACGAATAATTTTCATAAAAACACTTAGTCTGTTATCTTTTTAAAAGGCTGCGCTAGTAGTTCAATGTACAGCATAACTTCTTGAACACAATTACTAATATTATTTCCACTCTTTACAATAACACTTTCAAATTTATACTCCCCATCTAAACTAAAAACACATCATTTTAATACTTCTTACTTTCGGTATGGGTACCAGATTCAGATTTCTGAGTTAAGATAAATTAGCCTCTCAACAGAATAACCTATTAAAATTCTCTTTATATGTCTGATTACGTTAAATTTCAGATAAAGTGATGTGGTATAACACACACTCTTGATTTAAATCACGTTGAAGTAATTTACTAATTACATTATCTAAATAGAAATAATATAACTAGCTAGAGCATACACTAAACACTTTTATTTTACAGTAGACAATACAACGTAAGCCAGGTACCATAGCAGGGAAGGTTTTTACTGTAACGATGCTAACTAATATTATATAGCTCATCAGGTAATTACTATATTTCAAAAAGTAAAAAATAGAAATAAACTCTGAAATAAAAATTCTGAAAGAAAATATAAAATTAAACCTTTATTTATGGTAGATTATACTTGAGCAGAGACATGTAACAAATATATACTGTACACTTTATGTAATACATAATATACACACTTTTAAAAATACTGTGTCATACACCTGAAATGTTTCATGTGTTTACAAATACATGAGAATTTCTATAAATACTTCTCTCGTCAATAAAAATCGTTACAAAGAAAACGTTTCGTTTAGTAAGATAGATTAGCTTTTAATTTAGTTCATTTGGTGGAATGCCTTCAACAATATTGGCGGAGTAAGGTGAGCTGACAAGACGACAGACGGAAAGTCCTTTTCGCGCTGAGCATCGGAATAAGTGAGGACAAATGATTGATGTCTTGGCAGCTAAAATCTTGATAACTGATGATGCGGATTTCTTGTTCCCATTCCTTTATATATATTCCAGGGAGCATAAAGTTTTAAAAAGTGGATTATTTTAAATCTACTAAGGATAGTTATAACTATGGGTAACTTTCCACATATACAATGTAGTCGTAGACTACCTAATAGTGTAGTCATAAACCTGTTCTAATTCATCTTTTAATTGAGCGTTGCTACTTATTGTTCATATTAATATATGAAAATTTCGTGTAAAGTAATTTAAGACTAATAATCCTAAAAATTCATGAATGACATAACAACTTATTATAAGTTTATTTTCTTATACGAGTAAATGAGTGATTAGGTCAATATGATTAGAAGATAATTAAATTACGAAATAATTATCGTGTATCTATTGATGGATAAAACGGTAAGTATATAATAGGCATTCTCATTTTCCCTTAACCTGTAAGCCTCTTAATTAAGAACACTTAAATAATATAAAAGGGTTGCATGACAACATACGTTTAAAAATTTCATAGTGCTCTATCATATATGATCATAAATATTTTATACTAGGAATGCTATCCCCTTTAATGTTAAATTGCGTTTAAAGCTATGGGTACATGCAGGTTTAGTAATACATAGGTAGTGAAACGAAAATTTTGAGGTTTTTATATTTATTAATTTATAATAGAGGAATAAATGAGGTAAATCTCGTAATAATCTTAATATGAAAGGTTATTGTACGGGTGGATACATTGTAAATTTTATTACATCAATAGTAATAAAATGTTAATTATAAGATCGAGTTGCTAAAAATAATAATTTTTACATTTAAACAATCAAAGCATTTTTATGCTTGATGTAAAGTAGTCGCTACGAGTTTCAAAACCCCCAACATTAAATTACTATCTAATTTATTACAGAAAATGGCTTAAACTTCGAACACTTCAAGTAACTTATTTTAATAATCATAGCTGGCAGAAGGTCTCTCTAGAAACTCTAGAAGGTTATTGATTACATTTTGCTATTAATGTTTTGCTCTTTAATTGTAGCTTTTATAAATTAGATTACACATTATCAATATATATATACAGTATATCCTATCACAAATATTAAGAATGACTTTCTAGTGCTTCTATCACGAAGCAAAGAATCCCATTTAAAATGATCTTTTAGATTTAATTTATATAAACAAGTCTAGAACTTTCTTTATATTAATAATACTTTTATTTAATGGAAAAGTAAGAAATGGTTTACTTAAAAGTTCTTGTTAATGCCTATTTGTATCCGATACACCTCATGGCGATAAAAGTCAAAGTTGAGACTCATGTCGAGGTGGTCGGAGAAGTATCTTTTATCAAAGGTTATGAGCTCCTTTATTTACATATAATACCATTAGGATCATGCATCAAGTAGATTTATTATCACAAACCTTTTGATGCTGAAAAAAAGGTAAGTAATAAAACCATTAAATACAACATATTTTCTTATTCAACATTTTTTTAACGTGACAATTTTTACCAAACGGAGAGAGTAAGATTTAAAAATCTCATATAATTAATAAAATGTTAAAAACATTAAAGGTTTACCCTCTTTGGCTATGAGTAAGGGAACACAAAAGATAATATTTTAAAATATTACAAAATAACCAATTTATTTGTACAGTATTTGTTGAATCATTGGCTGATCTTTAATACACTAACACAATACTTACCATTGTAATTTTATAGTAACATTGCTAAAGGAAAAAAACCGCAATTTTTAAGATACATAACATCTATAACTATAAGATAATCACTAAATATTTTTGTTAATATTTAATTAAAAGATTAAGTGAACAATAAGCGTGAGCATGAGTACATGCTTTATTTATATTGAACGTAAGTGTACCTTTATTATATGTAAAATAAAGTATTTACAAACTATAATGTATCAACTCCACATTTAAAGCGTTCCGTAAATATGTGTAACATTTAACCTTATTAATCACACCCTGAATTAGTATATGTTGGGATAAATAAATGGGTTATTGTTTCATGAATAATAAACTAGTTTTGTGCTCTACTAATAATTTGATAGGATGAATTTTTCATGATTTCCATCCTTACCAGTCATATAAAATCTGATTTTTGTACCAGCTAGAATATAAGTGGCATTGTTTCAATTAAAAATACAGTTTCCGATTTTCAAGGAAATTTGAGGTTTTAATTCATACTGTAGAGTTTTATAAATTCATAATTTGACGACGGAGAGGGCGGAATATAGATTTTTATGCTCATTTCAACTATTAGTACTACTTTTATTTAACGAAAAATGTAGAAGTGCGACAAAATTAGCTCTGGAAAGAATCTGGGGGTACTGTTGGACACATTTATAATACCTAAGTAAGGTGATCTTAAGTCAAGCAGCAAGGTTGTTTTCCATTGGACTTTAAATCTTAGCTAGTTTCTTTCTAAGAGGGTCCCCTTAATTTTGACGTCGGAGGTTCATGAACACCGTTTAAACTTCTGAATAAGGTGGTATGTGAGAAATTTTCTAGTTATCTATGTTTCTGGTTGATGTATGCTTAATGCTTCGATATATCCGGTAAATTTGTATCGGGTTTTATTCATTTGATTTTGTTACTTATAAAATGTATATTTCACTATACATAATAATCGTCAATACTACAATGACATATAGTTCGTACTTTTTATATCATATTTATTGCAGTAAACAATAATTTTTACTTTAAGTTATATAATTTAACAATGCTACAATAAACTCCAGTAGAAGTACCGCCACTATAGCCCAAGCCTCTGATTGGCCGAGAGCTCCGTGACGGCGACCAATGGGAGAGCAGCAAGCCCCCTCCCTGACTCCTCCCACACTCCAGAGCGATGGCGGATGGTGACATGTGGTGGTGGCATACGACTCCTCCCACACTCCCTTCCCTAGTAGATAAAGAGCGATGGCGGATGGTGACATGTGGTGGTGGCGTGCGGCGCGGCGCGCCATACGACTCCCTCCCACACTCCCTTCCCTAGTAGAGCGATGGCGACAGTGGCGACCGTAAATGTTCTCTCTCTTTAAGAAACACATTTTCCTAACACAGGGTTTACACGACCGTTATCCCACATGGACAGGGGCTTGGGACTGTCCAGACGTTAAAAGAAACGCCCCCAGGTTAAGGTATTACATAGTACGCATGGTCAGTCCAGAGATACTGGTTGTCACCTCGTGTACTATGTAATACCCCCCTCCCTTATTTAGTGGGAAGAACGGTCCACCTACAGGAAGAAGAGATCCAGGATACCGACAATTGGAACCCTGCATACAGGACACCTGAAGAGGCGGTGACTGCACGATGGACACAGTACGTGGCCGCAAGTTCTCAGGGCTACGGTGGGAAGTGCAGTTTGGCACACCACGCAAACGACCAGTCTAGCAGACTCCTGTTCCCTTTCAGTCCTTTGCAATCTGATCCTCTGCAACTCCGTTTGGACCCTTTCGGTAGCTTCCACGAGTAGTGTTTCCAGGAATGAACGCAGTACATCCCACATCCGCTCTGCATGAAGGAACAACAAATCCATGTCTGATTGCAGAAACCGGTCCACGTAGCGTGTCAGATTCGTGAGATCGTTCTGGACCCGTACCACCGCGAAGAGAGCGTGGGATGAATGAAACCCTTAACCCATTGCACTGTCCACGGTTTCCTGTAGAAAAAGAAGTCTTTCATGGACAATTGCACACCAATCGGTCAAATCGCAAAAGCGTCAATAAAGACTAATTTTCCAACCTGAAAAAATCTAGCGATACGACGTCTCTGCCTATCTTCTTCAAGACATACGGTACAATGACGGGAACAAGGACCGTCGCCAGCGGGTGATGGTGGTATGGGATCTCGGTGAGATGGATTAGTCAAATCTATAGGTTCATCCTGAGGGGGTCCGTCTATCAGTGCAACGTGGACTGCCTGTAAAATTGTGTGATTCTGTAGATTACGGAAACTAGATCACTGAACACACACACACACACACACACACACACACACACACACACACACACACACACACACACACACAAAAATTCCACTAACCGAATCTGAAGAACTCGAAGGAGGAGGAGTTCTGCGTCTGCAGCTACCGCGTGATGGGAATTCCCAAGGGTCAGATGACTGCTGTAAATAGTAATAAAACGTTACAATCTAAAGATATTGCAAAAAAAAAAATACTATATAGTTAAATTACTTTCATTCAAAACAATAACATGTACGTGTGCGAGTCTACTAACCTGTTCTTCTTCTTCTTCTAATAAAGCCTCAAAAAAGTCCTCATCGTGCTGGGCTCCTGGAGAATCGGGTGAATCGGGTATCTGGTGGTGAAAACCACAAAGATAATATTATAGTAAAGATCTTCAGTTTAGCAATCGGATAACAATACAATCGATAAAAAACCAACTTGTTGTTCCATAGTAATAAAACGTTACAATCTAAATACATTGCAAAAAGAACAATATTGTTAAAATTACTTTCACTCAAAAAACCATAACATGTGTGCGAGTCTACTAACCTGTTCTTCTGCTATTAAAGCCTCTAAAAAGTCCTCAGCATGCTGGGCGTCAGGAGAATCAGGTGAATCGGGTATCTGATGGTAAAAACCACAAAGATAATATTATAGTAAAAATCTTCAGTTTAGTAATCGGATAACAATACAAACGATAAAAAACCAACTGTTGTGCTTCTCGCTGCCGCTGACCGATAGGAGGAGGAGGAGTCGGCGGTGATCCGATGACTCCAGGCAGTATAGCAAAGAACAACAACAATAACACTGAACAGTACATGTTGGAAAACTCAGACTGAGCGATTGAGCGACTGAGCGCTCATATACTAAGCACAGCGGGGGGTGAAGGAGTTGCAAAAAATAAAACACTTTGTTTGACTTCGTACTGTTTATTTTAAACTCACTACAGCTGTTGTACAAACCACATGCAAAGTAATTACTTCCATATCCTTACGTCCGCTGAAAGTCCATTAGATCCGCTACACCGAACTCTAAACTTTTTTGACGTTGTCATCTCTTGCAGATCTTCCTCGTTAAGGCATCTCTCGAACCTAGCAGGCAAAAATGTTACAGCCGTCTTCGATCCATCCTGTTCTATCACCAGCATGACAGCCATCCTGTCAAATTTGGTGTGAACCTTCCTCGCCTCAAGAATCTTGTATCCTGATTTCCGCGTTAATTCCTTTATTGAAATCTTTGGTTGAATTTCACCCTGCTTTTCGAGGGATGTCAGTTTTGACGAAAGATCCATGATTTCCTGTAAAACAAATTCCAAACTATAACAATAATCCGTCACAGAGCCTCTGTTAGCTAAAAATACAAAGTAAAGACATGGTCACTTACCTGTAACGGATACGATGATCACGATACGTAGAGATTGACTGTGACTGTCAGCTTTTCTCGCGATATTTTATACCTGATTGGAAAGGTGGGAGGTATCCAAGGTGCAATACCATGTATGGTAATAGGTGTCACATTTAGACTGGAAATGCAGCGTGTAAAATTGGCCAACTACTCCGTCACCCCTGTAGGCTTTGTGCCATGCAACACCCATATATGGTAATCGCTGTCATATTTAGACTGGAATGCGGTGTATCAGGTTGACCCACGTTTCCATCACCACGGTAGGCATTGAGCCAGGCCGTAGGGGTCTCGGCGCGTTTTTTATTATAGTGAGTTTCCCCAGGAGGCCTAATCTCACTTAACAAAGAACACTGAACACGTTCAAGTTCTCAACTCAATTGCCGAACCTCTCCGTGTCACCTCTCTTTGTCTTGGGAGTGGGCCCCAACCATCGCCCACTCTGTCGTGATGGCCACTCCATAACAAATTTGCCACCTCCGAAAAAAATAAACTTTTTTTTGTGTCCTTGCGAGACCGTTCAGCGAGTTCGTTTAAGTTCTCAACTAAATGCCGAACCTTTCCGTCTCACTGTCAAGTACTCGCAAAAACTTTTATATTTTGCAAATTTTTTTTAGCCCACGTGAACTTTGAAGTTTTCAACTTAATGCCAAACTCCTCTGCTCTCGCAAATGGCTTTTCCTCTTCCACGTGTCAGGAGTAGTCCTCAACTTAATGCCGAACCCCTCCTCCTTCCGAGAAGGGTTTTTCTTTACTAACCTACAATATACTACATCGTCTAAGGCGGACGCGACAAGTCACTTTACTTGGTGAAGCCTTTCAATATGACTTGTCTCATCCAGGTGAAGCTGAAACAATCTCTCAGCAAGTTTCATACAAGCCACTTTACTTGGAGAAGAAACCTTTCAATGTGACTCGTTTTGTAAACTTACATAGGATGTCCATTAGCGGATTCAGATTCTCAGCAAGTTACCCAGAAGCCACTTTACTCGGTGAAGCCTTTCAATGTGACTCATCAAACACTTACAAAGAATCGGTTATAGACCACTTTACTCGGTGAAGCCTTTCAATGTGGTCTAATTCTTCTAGCTGGAGTTTCTACGGAACATATCACGCTTCATCACCATAATAACTACTATGGTCCTGAAGAAACTTTCCACTAAGTTGTTGGTACAATAGTATGTAATCCCAGTCCAACTGTTCAGCAAAATCGTGTATAAACTGTTCTGAAAGAACCTGGTGACGACTTATTACTATCCAAACAGTAGGTGTCAAAGTTCGGTACCATTTCACGCAAAAAGAATTCAGGAAGGCGAGCATTCTCTAAAACCATGGTCCAAATTACTTTATGCTGAAATATTCTCAACATGTCAAAGGAAAAAGTATAGTTTGCCGATAAAAGCCTCCAATTTAGAAAGCGACTAAATTTCAAAATGAAGGCATCAGTGAGCACACCGACAGGAGCTTTTGGCTCTCGAGAAATTAGGTCCCAAACATCAGCGGTAGCAGCAGCCGTACTCCCCATGCTAGCACGATGTAATCTCAACAGTGACCGTTAACAGAATGACTACTAAGTGGACTGGTGAACCTGTTTTTAATCAGGATTTCAAAACTACATTTAGCAGCGTGCATTGCACACCGTACATCTTCATCACGGTCATTATGTTGCGGTAAGGAGCAGGAAAATCGATGCGTTCCTTTACGACTGCACAACGTACTATTTTCGTCACATGTCAAGTTATCTAGCTCGTAAACGTTATTGTGAAATTGTCTTAAAAATTTCACCTTCTCGTGTCCGCGTGTATAAATTATAGTAAAAGGCTTGCACAAATTGCGAATGACACGACCGCAGTAAGGGAAATCACCTTCTTTCCCACAAGATCTTGTGGTAGTTCTTTTCTAACCACAGAGCTGTCTTTCGCATTTTCTTGTTTAATTTCTCCCGCGGAAATGGAGGTTTGAAAACAATTTGACATTGCAATGAATTAGACACAATTGCAAATTCTTTTATTATAAACTGCTTTTTATTACCTTGAAAAGCTTGAAATTCAACTACTGCCGCATTCATTACCTCTGGGATTTTGGCCAACGTTTGTAGCACTGGACGTCATCAAAAAGTCTATCGCAAAGGTGACGTGGTAAAGCCTCAGGCGGATCAACGTAACCCTCGTCCGGACTTCCGTTACTAGTCAGAGCTAACACATCACTGACGTAAGATCTCAATAGATCCTCCGTTAAAAAACAGCTCGTTGATTTGACGTGTTATGCAGGGCAGACAGTTGGTGAACTGTGTCCACTCGTCTACGGACAGAGTTAATGTATTCTTTCCGTCGTACAGTACAACGTACTGCTGACCAAACACCCTGCGTACTACCATATTTTCTCCACTTTCGCTTTTAGAACTCCTGAAATCTATGCACGCCTGTCGATTCCAAGAGACCAGTGATTTGGTTCGCGCACCCTAATAAAATGTTGAACATTTCCGGTTTCCAAAACGCAAAACGTTCCCCTTTTACCCTTCATCAAGATACCGACACCATTGTCGTGATCAACAAACAATCCTACAATCAAGTATTTGGAACAATCAGGATTCAAAAAGTAAAGAGACTTTAGAAACACTCCGGTAACTAGATTCGGGAGATTTCGTTTTGAGCTTTTACGGATTGATTTAATCTTGTCTATTTCCATCGGTTGACTCACCAGCTGCTTCTCCTCCTCCTCCTTCAACACAGCAGCAGCGACAGTAGCCTGTATGTCTTCACTCTTTCGCTCCATGATCACGAATGACTCTGTACACTTTGAGCAAACCTTTAAGTACCTGACGTATTAGTCACTGACTTATACAATTACATATCTCCTCCTTCTCCCCCTCTCCCTTCTTCCATAGACGATACCGTATAGTCACTATCATCTTCTATGACATCGTCGTCGTTTTGCACAGTGTTATCGTAAATTTCATTTAACAGTCTGAATATTTCATTCTTTCCGCCTGTCAATCATTACACATACACAAGTGTCTGGTACATCTTGACAATCCGGTGTGGTATATGCACATTCGCAATAATGCATGTAGCCGTCACTTGTTCGTTTCATTGTTGTTAACTGGTGATTCTGGATTAGTCTACGGATTTCACCGACCAAATCAAGGACGATATTTATCTTCCGTGAACCTTCCATCGTGGCGTCCAATTTGAAACTGAAAGATTCTGTCATTTGAATCGTGTTTTATTCACGTTACATCATCTTCTTTACCGTGCCCTTGAGCATTGTGTAAACGAAATACGAGTCATGAAGCAGTAGAACAGTAGGCTGTGGTGTTGGCCTTGAACGCTTCCGTAGCCTCAAATTCTATCCGCACATCGACAGGTCCAGACTTGACCGAATCATTTTTGGCCGTGAAACAATCAATCACATACAGAGGTGTTTTTATTTTTAAACGTGTCCAGACTGACGTCAGGCCACCGACGACCACCTAAATCGCCATAATAGGAGTTTTGAAATCTTACAAACATTTCGTAGAATATAGCTGCGTCTCCGTGAATGTTGTCATAAGGGAAATATTGTGTATTTAAATATAGACGGATGTTCGATAACTTACAACTGTCAAAACATGACATGTCTTTCTTTAAGTTGTTTTTCCTTTCTGTCTGGAAAGCTACAATCACGTATCGTGGTTTCTCCAATTGAGAAGAGGTTTTTATAGTCCATGATTGACGTTCAGTTTGCGGCAGTACAGGGTATTCATGCAACTCCCACGATCTAAACGGTATATGTATTGGAGTATCTTTTTCAACTAGATGTAGGATTTTAGCACGAAACAAGTCGGATACAGAGATGTGAGGCACCCGCCAGTACAGATTGGTGATCTTCAACGCGTGAGTCACTGCATCCTCGCTAATAATAGCGTTGGCATCTGTCGCCGACCGCAGCAGTATCAACTCTTGTTTTACATTCACAATTATTCGCTTGTAATCCTCTGCGAATCCCAACAACAATCTTAAAGGTACAGAAAACGAGAATTTGTCCATTTCTCTCTTTCCACCGGGGCCGAACCAGCATGCATTTTCCAGATTCTTTTCGTCTTCTGCACGAGCTGATAATATATTTTTTAAGGAACTGGCTATACCTAAATTCTTTGTGCGATCAATTTCCACACCGCCAATCTCGTATCGGATATCATCAAAGAGAAAAGCGATAGCATTGTTAACCAAAGACACTTTAGCATCTGTTGTACCGTCTGCTTTCTTACCGCTTACTGTACCCATAACGTGTAGTGTACTTTCGAAAGGAGCTGTTATTAAGTCCTGATAACTGATTGGTATCCGTATTTCATCGTTATTATTAAACGTGGTTGAAGCATACGGATTATGTGTGTGATATTCCAGTCCGGTAATGATTTCATTGTACTCAGCGGGACTCTCTATATCGAGCATTTCCACGAATTGCGCCGGTGTTAACTTTAAAGCCAAGAGAGCGCAATAAATTTGCGTTAGCAGAAGTTACCACTATCAGGCGCGGCGGTTCTAATGACCTTAATTATGTTCACACCCTCCTTAAATACTAGACCCATGAGCACCCACTTTCTTTACATGCAACCTCAAAGATAATGTTTCACCTCTGAGATTCACAGGATTGTTGTCTTGATCTTTAAGCTCGACAGTTATGGTGTGCACCTTCTGAACGTTGAGTGGTAAATAAATCACTGTACCAGGTGTCTCGACTATTTTATACCCCGGCTCTACTTGTGGAAAGAACTCGTGAATAACGTGACTCTCTACACCGTTATCAAACGAGCCGCGAACAACGTTGCACTCAACTCTTATGCTGTTCACCTTGAGAATATTCACAGGCAGGTCTGAAGTGTGTACTTTATTAGCTTGCAGCACCTTTTTGCTGAAGCCCAATATCGATGCAATTGTGCCTTTCTTGCTGAAATCAATCTGCACGTTGCTTTTAATCTCGGTCTTAAGAGTATTGTTATTTGCATTCAAGCGGACTGTGATCCCCTCCGGTAGTCTCCCCTGTATATAATTCGCAATATCTTCTACTTCGTAAGAACCTTCCTCAAACATTATCACTTCATCATGGTTTCCGTAATAAAATTTATCGTTTACATTCTTTTCAATATTGGGAATGGAATTGAATGTGCTCAGATCTATCAATCCAATTACGTAATCGCCATCACTGGTGTCGTATGGAGGAAATACGTCACAAGTTATTCTTGAACCTTTCCCGCTCAGGCAAAACATTCTTTCCGCTGAGAAACTCTAAGCACAGATGTCCACATACAACTGAATCAATCCCCTGACGACTTTGATAATTATACTGTATATCAGCGGTGGGTCCGAAATAGTATATGAGTTCCCAAGGAGGGCGAAGATTTCCGAAACTGTCAAAATAGCTCACGTTATGCCGGCGTTTTCTGTAGCAAACCCAATGAGTACCGTCACCGTAACTTGAGTCCAGATTAACTATAGCTGACTCGTATTTTCTAGGCCCTGTTTGAGGTAACGTGTCACGCATAAACACCCCTCTAAAATTGGGGAATGCTTAGTTGTTTAGCGTAGTGGATCAACTCGAAATTTGTCAACGGTCTTATCGGGATCGAGATTTTTTTTTTACAACAACTCATCTTCTTTTTTCTAAACACCAGCCCCCCTCTTTGGATACGGTTTTAGGTAAAGGCCCCTACCTTTCGTCTTTCCGCTCTTCTTAACAACTTTCCTTCGTCTTTTTCCACCACCGAAAGCCGTTTTAGCTTTCATCGCACCAGTTACAGCTAAAGCAGCTGCTCTTTCACCTAAAGTCGCGTCTGACGATTTTTACTCTATCCCAAGCCCGCTTTGCCAAACTCTTTGTCTGCTTGATTGCGATGCTCCGAGTCACTGTATTTATCGTAAGCTATATCGTGAATACGGCAGGCATCATCCAATAAATTCACCCCCTTCTCACCCCTAGCGATTCTTTTTTTCAAAAATGTGCCAGGTCCGCAGAAGGAATAGCTGGGGATGTGTGCTTCAAAAGGTTAGAAGGTCAATCGCCTTGTTAATAACACTAGAGATAACACCTCCTGCTCCTCCGATGGTTCGCTTTCGTCTGACGGACGACCCCTTGCGCTTTGCCATTTTATCCGCGCCGTGGCTAAAACCAGACTGCAGTGTATGCCTTGCAATCACAGTTTTATATAATTAGTCTTCCGATCTCATTATTTTCGTTTTGGAGTTTAAGAAAAACGGATCAACAACGTTTGAACGAATCCACTGGTCTTTAGCGACCGATCTAACACTATCACCAGGAGGAGCGAGACGTATATAGAAACTGTAAAAACACTTCACTTAAGACACGAACGAGATAGTTTCATTGTCACAGGCATCTTGCATTTTCGGTAGGGTCTGCAACTAACCCTAACTTTTTGTTTGCAAACTCCCAACCGTCTTGCTTCTTTGTAACTGTTGTTTGCGTTGAAATAGTTGAGCGTCACAGCGTCACGAAGCTCGACAGGATCGGCCACTAGCTTTAGCCTTTTGTTTTCCAAGCTCCCAACCATCCTGCTTTTTTTTTATTGTGTTATTTTTGAAGTAACCGAGTGTTAACGCGTCATCGTTTTGTTTAGGCTCCCCAATTTGATGTAATCTAAAGCGATGAAACTTGTAAGATTTATCCTTTAAATCCTTTTTGACGGTATGTGTTCGGCCAGTTGAGCGAGTGGTAGAGCGTCCATATGGCCTTGTAGCTTTACTTATATTGCTCAATCTCTGTTTCCGACAGTCAATTCCATCTTTCCCGATTATCACGATTTACTGGTCAGCGTTTGTAGATTTACGGCGTCGAGATCATCTTCTGGACTTTTTACATGTCTTAGCCGCTTCCCGTTAATGTCGTAGTCACCTTCGGTCGTCAGCTTGAATCCATCTCCTTTCGGTCCTCTTAACCCGCCTTTTCCAAACTGCCTGGATCGCCGTCCAAACTTGTCAACACTCATTGTGCAAGTGATGACGAGTCACGAATTTTACTCTTTATAAATATCTTATCCCAGTCGATATATGTATGTGCATCAACGTTAAAGTGTGCTTGAAACCTACCAACAGCTACGGTACTGTGTACTCTATTGATCCAATGGAACAATTGAACCGCTAAAAGTTTCATAGAATTTTCTTGTGAATCTTTCAAGCTGTTTAACTTGTCGGTTTAAAGTAATCATTTCGGTTTGCAGAGCTCCTAACTTACTGATCAACGTCTGTAGATTAAACAGCGTCCTAGTTCATTTTCCGGGTTCCCTAGATTTCTTAGACGTTTTTCTCTGCACGTCATAGTCACCTTCGGCAGTCACATTGAATCCCTCGCCTTTCGGACCTTGTTTAGCCTTTGTACGCTTGAAGCGTCGTCCAAACTTGTCCACACTCATTTTACAAGTGATGAAGACTCTTCCTGTACATTGCTCTTTATAAATATCTTATCCCAGTCAATATATGTGTTTTCATCAGCATCTAAGGCGGTGTGGAAGCGAGCTGGAGGTACGGTAGTGTGTATCTTGTTGATCCAGTGAAATAGTTGAACTGCTAGACGTCTTATAGCTTCTTCATTTCTATTTTGTAAGCTGTTTATTTGATCCTGCTGAATAAGCGCTTGATTTTGAAGGGTTGAAATTTGAGAGTACAGTCTTCTTACATCTTTCTTTAGCTTTTTGTTTACAGTATTCATAACTCTCTGGATGTCTTGCTTCTTCAGATATTGTGGTCTCTGACCAAACTTATTGACGGTCATCTCATCAATGATCTGAATCTCGCGTTACCATCACCTGATATAGTCTTTGATTCTTTCAATTCTTCAAGGATATTTATAATCTCGTTCTTGTGGTTTCGTGTTTCCAGCTTCAGCGGATGCCACCAACAGCCTAAGACGGTCGCACAACTCATTTGGATCGTTCCAGTAAACCGTATCGGGATCTGATAGTGATTTAGTCACACTATGAGCTTTCCTGTCAGCTCCAGAACCCTTAACTACTTTTGGAAATAAGTCTGAAATTACATACTTATACTTTAGCGACGTGTTGCGATTGATAACTCCATTTGGGTTATAGTTTCTTTTATGAGCGCTAGTTTTCTTCAGTATATCTTTGTAAGCGATTTTGTCTTCGTCATTGTAGATTTCATCATCCGGTATTCGCTTGAAAATCAACTCGTACAGACCCTCTTGTGGCTTATACGCCACATCATCTATTCGAATACTACCGTCCTCATCAAACTGCAATTCCTTATTGCCAACCATTAAAGTATTTTTTTCGTAACGAGGACCGTAAAGATGGTCAATTTTAGATGAACGCCCACCCAAATCCTTCATAAGCTCTTGCATGTACTTTCTGGTCAAACGGATGAGCAAAGCTATCAGCGATATATTGGGACGCCGTCTGTAGACCCGTAGGTGTTGAAAGCATTTTTGTAATTTCGTTGTTTCCCACCATCACCTTTGTCGTCTGTCTCAAACACTTCTTCTGCTCCAGAATCAAGTCTAGTGGAGACCGATGGTTTTAAATGAGGAAGATTAGGCGAAGAAAATACATTTGGTAGAAACTCTGAGTTTTCATCATCGTCATCATCTGCATTATCTTCCTCTTTTCTTGATTTCCTTCTTGACATCGGTGTGTAAAGTGCGTGTCTCCTTGGTGTCACGCAATTCCTTGATCAACGGCTGGTATTGCTTTTCAAACATCTCCTCGGACTCCAATTCACCCCGCTTAAACCGATTATACTTTTGTTTTATAGATTTCTTTAATTTTGATATCTCCGTCATAAGCTGCTTCTTGTTTCGCGTCATGATTGACACTGAAACCCACAGCCTGTTATCTGTTTATTTATATAGGATTTCCTCATATGCAAATAATGAGAAGTATCGATCAATCTGCACTCTAGTCTCTTCATGGTAGTTCTACCTGTCTAAAAAATAATGCCCGCTTCTTGTGTTTTCTAATGTAACGAATCACTTCTTTAAGTGAAACACCTGAGGACAGTGGTAGGCCAGAATAGTATCTGTCACTTTCACGACTGAATCTAGGAATACGTTCACGTCGTGATAGGTCTTTGAAGATAAAAGTCCTTTTTATACCGCCTCGCCATTGGGGTATTTCAGCAACAGTGTACTGGTCGTTCGCTATCGTTTTGTCCATATACCTCTTCAGATCCTGAATAGGTCTTTCCACGTCAGTATTGTGCAATAGGTATGAATTTAGGAGCAGAAACTCATCTGAGTTTGCACCGGTAAATTCGTGCCAACTACTAAAATAGTTCTGGTCGTGTTATTCTGTACTCACCGGATCCCTCTACTAGAGAGAGACCGAATTTTTTACACTCCAAAGGTACCGTGGGTAGAGCACGTCTTATGAACTCTGTTGTGTACAGTCCTTGACATAAGTTATTCACTGCAGCAAACGTCTTCCCCCGTTTTCCCTGTATACTACCAGGAGTTGGCCCGTAGTGTACGTTGTAGCTAACGTCTATGTAACACTGTGAACGTAGCGCGCGTCTGTACACTGTTACAGGTGATCTAATCGGAATGCTGCGACCCGTTAAACACTATACACTTGGCTGCGTAAGGAATACTACACCCATACTTCAACATTCTCAAGTATATCTGAGTAAAGTTTAAACTACCGTGAGCGTTACTAAGTTTCAATATCGGTTTGCCAAATAGGTCTGGAAACGGTCTGAACCGAGACAATAAGTTCATGGGTTCACGCACAGTACCGTTTAGCATGTCTTCGTGGTAAATTTACTAATTCTATTGGAACACCCCTCTCCTGACATTCGACGATGAACGATATCCATTTTTCACGGTTGTATATACGCTCGTCCGACGAAATCATTAACAATACTATCGGTGGTAAACTGCGACTGTAGACACCCTGTCTCTTGTGACGCCAACACCTCCTGTTATAAGCATCACCGTGTTTACCACGTCTACTGCAATAGTTCCCGCAAAATCCTTTCTTATCCTCATAATACCATGTACAGAGATTCGAGCGGACTTTTGCCGGTCTCCTGACTCCGTCGCTATTGACGCCTGTATATTTTCCAATATCATTGTAATAATAGATCCGCGCACTCATAGTGACTCAAGAAAAGTGTCAACACCAATACGGTACCGCCCTTTATAAATGTCACGGTCTTTGTCAATGACTAGAAACCCGTGGTTACTGTCGTTCCAAGCTTTAGCGCACACACCTTTTTAAATGAGTCGAAAGGCATATCTGTATTGACGTGATCGGCGTAAACATGTTTCAGATTCATATCGTCCTGCTTAAATATAATTATAAAATTAGTGTTATCACGTATCAACTGCTTAGGAATACGACTGTAGGTCTGACCGAGATAGAAACACATCAATATTGTTGTGTCTGCCCATAGTGAAATAGGCTCTAATGTTGTCATGCTTTTCACAGGCTATGTCATCAAACACCATGATTGAGTTTTTTTTGGCGTCACTAGGGTTTATCACAGTGCTGTTATCGTCCGATGGAAAGTACCCGATCTCTTTAGGTAACACTTTTGCAAGGAATTTATATTTAGGCTGATACAGTGATTTAGAAAAAACGTATATGTTCTCATAAACCAATCCATTGGGATCAAACAAGAGGTTGAACAGCACGTTAGTTTTGCCACAGTTGGAAGGTCCGGCAATAATACATCGTATCGAGTTTGGCAACAGGGGACCGTGCTTACTACCTATTTTGGTCATGTCACCTCCCCCAGTAACAAACCGATCAAAATTAGACACGGGAAGCTCCACGGATTGTTTTTACTACACGCATTGCAACAGATACTGAATGCATCACAGGAATGGCTAAATTTAAATATAGTCACCGCTCTCTCTCTCTCTCTCTCTCAAAGAATGTCCTTTCTGTCAATCCATGTGTCACTTGTTTTATCAAATCCTGCCCATCTAACTAGTACCTTGTCTTTCTTTTCTTCTCAACACTTTTTCAATTAAATAAACGTTTCCCGTGTTCGCCTTGGGCCAGTTCAGGCTCATAAAATCCACCTTTCAAGATGGTTCCTTGTGAGTCTTGCAGGATATAAGTCTTGGGATTTGTCGGTTTTACAGCGTACACTGTAAATATTTCATTTGTCCAATTAGGTAAATAACCTTTTTGAAAAACACGTTTGTACTTACTTATTCTCACTTTATCGTTCACACTAAATTTGGCCTTTAGGTGTTCTTGTTCTCTGGGGTTTTTTGCACGATTTATGCGCTCCAGAATGGTTTTCACATGTTTTTGTCGTACATCTTTCGGTTTCATACCGATGGTTCTGTGAATAGTAGCATTGTAACCCTTAACTATTTTCGGCAAAAGACTAAACCCATTCGTAACTACCTCGAGCAGTGAATATTTTCCACATTTTCTCTTTTTAATGTTCGGTTGAGGCGTTCAACTATGCTAGCCTTGAGTTCGGAATATGTATTGAAGTGATTGATCCCGTAATGCATCATCAATTTATTAATGTGACCGTTGAACCATTCTTTACCCTGATCAGTCTGCAAGTTCTTCATCTTGTGTTTTTGTAGAATGGGTTCCAGCGCTTTAGCTACCTCCACTGCTGCTTTACTTTTAACGGTACAGCTATTGCGAATTTTGTCAGACAGTTTATAATTGTCAGTATATACTTCATCCCCTTGTTTTCACCAGCGTACGGTATCATCTCCACGAGATCTGCCTGGTAAAGATCGTCCTTACCTTTCAGAGTGACACTTCGTCTCCTGAAATTACGACGAACTGGCCTATGTAGCTCGTTAGCTATTGCTTGACGTCTCTCCATTTTGAAAATGAGAAGAATGTGGCAGGACTTTTATATTTAACCCCCAAATTCTACAGCCCCTCCACCGCTGTAGACCGTGGGCATGCTCCAAAAGACGCTAGTTCATGCCTCCGATTTATCCCCCTAGTATTAACCGTTTCGGTTGTTCACAATCAGCATATAGACTGTAAACAATTCGACCGGAAAATACCCATACAGCTCCATCCAACGCTGTATGCTGTGGTGGGCAGCCGAGTTCCCACCTCCCTTCCTTGCATCACGGTTGCTACCGTGTTACAAGGGTATTTCATCACATTTACACCTTCAATTCAGGTACGGAACATGACCGATATTGAAGTACTAGATAGCGTGACAGGAGATGACATTAGAATTTGGAAAAGCTCAACGGTTTGAATTACTTCATTTCCCTCGTGGAAGTAGTAGCTGAGAACGATTAGGATGCAGTTTTTACACTGCAGAGCTTGGGTAAGGTTGGATTCAGCAGGGTCTTAAATACGTGTCCATGGACAAAACTATTGCATATTCTGAAGACTGCGAGTCGAGATACGACTGCAGGATGAAACAATGCTTTTGAAACATATACTGACGTGAACACATGTACAATAATAATAATAATTCCCCACATCTAGATCTACCGGAGCACTTTTAAGAGGTGGTGGTCACTCGAGATAACCGTCCAGTGAAGTTTTCACACATCTACATGCGTGAGTCCTCCCACCTTATATGGTCACATCTCACAGAGACCGAAGGAAAAGTTTGTTTCTACAGTGTTTAGACCAACCTCCTCATCACCCCGGCTCTGGAGTCTATATTTAGATAGTGCATCTATGCAGGAGATGCACCGCCACATGTGGTGACCACATGCAGTTGCTGGTGTTTATAATTGTGGGTCGTCTCACTCAGTACTGTGTTCGCGCCAACTCGAGATGATATCAGTAATTATTGCTGCTTATTCTTTGTATTTAAGTGTTATTGACCTGTTGTCGACTCCATCACAACCACCGTGTCCCCTTTCGAGATCGTCCTCATTCACCTCTTCAACAGTTTCCTGGTTACAATACTGTTCAGAGAGACACACAAATTAACTTTGTGTACCTTGACGTTGGGGTCACTCTCGAGGCAATCATCCTGACGAGTCTCCAAGTCAAAGAATATGTATAAAAAATTGTCGGTTTTAGCGGATGCTTTATTTTGACGCATATAACATTGGTGGTTTGAGGGTTTGAAAGCAGTGCAAACGCTGCAATACACCTCACCGCATTCGTGGCTTGTTTTCCTTAGTCTTTTGTTTATGAGTTTACCGCAGTCTAGACACATTTTCACGTTTCTACATAGGTCACTTTGATGAGCGATGAAGCAGCGTTGGTTTTTAAAGTGACGATTACACTCAGGACAAGTTATTCCCGCATGCTCGAGCTTGCAGGGGGGTGAGATTGTGCTACAAGCAGAGCAAATTGTTGAGCATCTGTGTTCTCCTTTATGTTCATACGGCACATGGCAGGCTTCACAGTAAAAATGACATGAAAAAGCTGCGGTCAAGTTGGTAATTACATTGTAGTGACCGTCGTGAAACAACAAGTTGATGTTGTACAATGCGTCATTATTATTTCCACTAAAGTATACATCACGGCCTTTTGTATTATAACTATAAACTGTTATCTTGTATTTCTTTAAGTGGTCTTGAAATTTTTCGAGTTCTGCTATTCCAGCCCCTTCTTCTTCAGCGATATTAACTCGAGCTTTTGCCATTAATTTTTGAGCTTTTAGTGTTTGCCTCTGACGTCTGTCTTGACGTATAGCTTTATACTCCGGATCCTTCTTTACATGGGCTTTGCCTACGACTAGAGCTCTGGGTAAACATAGATTGTCTTTATTTTTCTACAACGACAATACCCTTTCGATTTTTGCATTCTTCGCTATAGTTGCTGTACTTACCGGGTCTATTTCTACCTCTACCGATAGGAAGGCTGAACAACAGTACAGGTCACCTGGAATGTGTCACTAGACGTAATGGATTCGGCATTACTCTGGACTATCCCACCAAATATCTGCCATAATATATCAAGTGTTACGTCAGCGGCTGGTCTAAAGGCTACATAGCCCGGTTCTTTATTTTTGAAATTTAAACTGGTCAGTGTGAAACCTAGATAGTCTGTGTCTGAAGCGTTCACCTTCATACGATCTACAACTTCTTCAAAACCCTCGCTTGATCCAATCTAACTCGGTCGTACCGACAGGGGGTCTGTTAAAACTTGAACGTAGTTTTCATGCCGTACAACCTGAACTTTCTGACGTAAGTTTGATTGGTGTTTACAATATGTACAGGCTCTACATTATTTACCGACATAATGGAATCCGGAATGCTTAGTTCTGTAAAACTGATATGTTATTAAATTATTTTGGGACTAAACGCAATTCTATACCGGTTAACGCGGTTAACGAAGCCGTGGTATTTATACAGCTTGCAGGTGAGTATTTGTTAGCCAACTAGAGATAGAGAAAAATTACCTATGCGAAAAGCAGCCAAAACAAGAATGCTACAGCACAGAGGTTGTGGTGCTCTTTTTATACCATCGCCCACATCAATCCATCTGGCATCTATATATAACTAGCCAACAGTTGCAACTGCTATATCAAGCCTCCACGGAATGCACGCATGACTATTTATAGCACGAGGTGATGCAATCAACCACACTGCTCTTTTGGAATGCATCCACTCTCCAGCTGGCGGACCGCCGCCATGTCACCATCGGCCATCGCTACCGTCACTTAGTGTCCCTACCTTCCAGACCACCGCCACATGTCACTATCCGCCATCGCGCCATGAACCTCCGAGGGAACCACATCTGTCACCATCCGCCATGACTACCGCCATCGCTCTAGTAGGGAAGGGGAGTGTGGGAAGAGTCATCTGGAGCGCAGCTCCCTACCACATGTCACTAATCGCCATCGCGCCATGACCCTTCGAGTGAAACCACATCTGTCACTATCCGTCATGACTGTCGCCATCGCTCTACTAGGGAAGGGAGTGTGGGAGGAGTCGTATGGCGCGCCGCGCCGCACGCCACCACCACATGTCACCATCCGCCATCGCTCTTTATCTACTAGGGAAGGGAGTGTGGGAGGAGTCGTATGCCACCACCACATGTCACCATCCGCCATCGCTCTGGAGTGTGGGAGGAGTCAGGGAGGGGGCTTGCTGCTCTCCCATTGGTCGCCGTCACGGAGCTCTCGGCCAATCAGAGGCTTGGGCTATAGTGGCGGTACTTCTACTAACTCCTAACGTATGGATTGTCCAAGAAGTTTTAGAACACTAAATGTATAGCTTTACAGTTCTGGTTACTTAGGGCAAGAGGATGAGGTAATCCCTCTTTACACTTGTTTTCATTATAAATATGGTTACACAGCCCTATTCTTTGAGAAGCTGTTCCCTCATGGGGGGGGATAATAAGTTCATCAGATAATATTTTTTTCCATACTGCAATATCAAAGGTCTTTTAAGAAGTGTCCAATAAAAAAATACCTACTTCAAGCAGGCTAGTATTTGAGAGACTTGCAGATTTAAATTGCCACGTTTCTCAGGGAATTATAATATGCACATATACAGAGTATTTTAAGGAGGATGGACGTTCCAAAGAACATAATTCTAGGAACAAATGTTTCTGGAGGTAATTTTGAAAATTACCTCCATAGGATAGATGCTTCAAATAAAATTAAACTTACAGATGAGGAAATTCCATAACACTAGACTATTCTACACGCCGGTGGCACTATTCGTGTTAGTAGTCCTAGACATTAAAAGATCCTTTATTGTTAGAAACCTCCAGAAGCCAAAAGTCAATAAAAAGCCTCCGTAAAAACCCAACAGCTACATAGAGATGATAGTTAAACTATCTATCTATACTATTCGTGCAAATCATATATTTAAATGCCAGACAGTATTTTATGCTTCCAAACTTGACTTGACTTTGAATTTCAAAGGGGTCAAGCACCTACTTTGTAGAGAATCAAATCTTTAGTGTGGGAAGCTCGTAAAGTCTTTACTGAAGTAATATAGTTTATTACCAGCAATTTTAATGAGTAATTGCATTAAACAACTCTTTTATGAATAAATGCCTTATGAGGGTTTACTTTGTACAATTTTAAAATAAAAAATAATTAATAAAAAATAAGTTTTTATTGTTATTTATTATTTAAATTATGCAATAACTTTTGTAATTTATCTTCTGGTTTGTAATGTATGGTATTCTTAAACATAAAGGAACTTTACTAAAATAAAAGCATAAAAACTTGAGTTGGTATTCAACGATATTATGCTATTCAAAATAATCTAACCTTTTTAATATCAGTGGGAACCCTCTGTGTTGTCGGTTATTGGTTTTATTCAATATCGAAGGATATATTGGAATGTTAAAGTGACAGGGGTACATCTGACCCTCAGTCTACGTTTCTTTTACTGGAATTGTTCTTGAGAAGCAATGTCGTTTTTATTCAAGCATACACAGGCAGCTCCAAGTTCTTTGATTAATTTAAGTACACGTAGTCCCCGTTGAATTATTGTTCGTATAAATGTTTCAAAAGCTCTACTATTATTCAAGTCATCATGATATACGTGAAATAGATGTATAAGAGCGTGTAAGATGAAAGAATCTAAAATCAACAACTACAACTCCAAAGGGGATTAAGATTCTCGATTATTCCTCTTCTTTTTAAGTGATAATTATTTATTGAATTACGGTGCGCTTACACGATTGACTACACAAACATTAAAACTAGTGAAGAGTACTGATAGAAATTTACAACAACGTTAAATGCATTATCAAACTCGTCAGTCCATAACACTATAACGATACATAAATACAGTGCCTCTTTGACTTGACGAATGTGCTAATACTGTATGTTTAGAACACATACTTCTCTACAAGAAACGTTTGGTTTAAATCCTCCATATTAAAAAAAATCTAGTAATGAAGTATGATGGAAGATGGCGTATGAATTATATTATGGTAGAATTATCCATAAGAGTTATCAATGCATTAAAAAGGAAAATTATGGCTGCATATAGAATTGCAATGCCGTAGGTTTAAGACCTACATAGACCTTAAAAGATGCTATAGATGCCGGAGTTCGCTCACATTTCAAAGCGCTGTAATAGAACCATGAGTAATAAGTAAAGTAAAGAGTAAAAAGTGAGTAAAAGGGTACCAATGGCGCAGTGTAGCGGGTACAACGATTATTTCAAGATAACCGTATCAAACAACGTCGCGCGTGGCTGCTGCTTGGATGGGTGACCGCTGAGCGATCCTGTCCTTGCAAGCAACCCTCCTGCCCGGCTGTTTGTGGTGGTTCAGAAGTCATATTTTAACCGTTGCCCCCCAGGTTGCATTTGAGAGTGCTTCTTCGCTTTAGCTTCGCCTAGTAAAATAAGGCATTAAGTTGCGTTAACTGTAAGAGATAAGGTAGTGATGACTAGCGTATAATCGCTGAATGAGGGAAATGCCCAGTCTTCAAAAGAGCAGTGTGAAGGAAAAATTAATCAATAGATAAGGAATCGAGGTAAAATCAATGGAACAGCCTAAATAATGAAAAAGTTTAACAACATGACAATACATTTTAAAAGTACTAATGATCCAAAGCACTAAGTGTGAAGATAGGCCAGCTATAAAAAATCCCGGGGATATGAATGGGAACAATAGCCTCATTACATTAGAGATAGTTTACACCCAATTGCAATTCAAAATGGATTACATACAAGTCAATCAGTCAATTATTTAAATTATAGGGTAGATGAAATAATAATTAAAATAATAATGAAATAATAAGATTTGCAAGAAATATTTTCACTGCATTAGACATGAAAGAACCTAATAATTAACATTCATACGTTTCAAAACTAGAACTGCCTTTATTAAGTTCAGATCATGAAAACGTAATTAACTTATTAAGTTTAGGCAGAAATATAGAAAGTATATAGGAAATTACTCAATCGATTGTTTCAAAACGTTATCATGTTGAGAATAAAAACAATATATGCTCTAATAAATATTATTACGTTTCAAATTTGGGTGAAAATATACTAAAAACATCATATTACTTCAAATATATAGCGTCAATATACAAAGTAACACACGATGAAACAGTTTTCTTTCATACTGTTTCATCACCATGGAATACCCGGCGCCTCCACCATGTAAGGTTTTATAGTTTGGTTTAGTTTAAGATTAAGGTTGTGACATATTTTGAGCAAGGGTTGCTGTGAGAGGATTTAATAATAGGTTAGATTGGCAGTACAAATACCCTTCAAATGAACCAACACATTTATTTGTGACAACATTTCATTAAATGATTAATTGATTGCGTCAATCGACATATTAAGCACAAACCTTAATACCTTAATACTTTGAAAACATGTTTGATATTAAATTATTCATTACAATTTATTTTAAATTTAATTCATTATAACATTTACTAGTAATGTTGTAGTGTTGCAATAATAATGAGTTCATGGACTAACATGAGAAACTTTCTTTAAAATAGCTAAACATTTACATAAATTTACATTTTCGAAATTGTGAACATTTAAATAGATATGGAATTGAAAATGATTAATGAACCCTAAAATATACCAAGTTCTTAAAATTACTTACATTTTATTTCACATCACACTTATTACGCCTAGAGAGATTATTTTTCCGCACACGAACACCAACACTCCCGAACTTCACTTTTAGAATTCCCGGCCTCGACTTCCTCCTCTCCTCCTTCTTCTTCAGTTTTGATGTTCTTCTCCCGCCAGCTCATTGACCACGCCTCTGCCAAATCTCTCCATCATAATTGGTGAGTAACAATTTTTCATATCAGCATGGCTGTCCCTTACATTGTCGCACGGTTTTTACAAATAAGCATTTCCGCTGCTTAAGCAAGCATTTCCTGTTTGTTCACCATCGGCGTCTAGGCGGATGTGCGTATCCAGTTACATCCGGAGGATGTTTGTATCGAATTGTAATACAAGACTTCCTTTCCAGCAACTATCTGTACATTGATTCTATGAATTTTATATTACTAATAATGCTATGACATTTACTCCAACTAACCCCCAAAGTAATACCACTATCAACCCCTGGAAAGACCAGTTCAGAAGTGATATTTAAAGCCATAGATTATAATCAAGAATTCCCACCCTTAAAGAAGATGGAAGAAATTGAACAACCTATTATGCAAAAGCCTATACACACCATAAAACTTCAATCTGTCTTCAATCCAACACCAACCCTAAGCGAACCAAACCCCTCGGGGACAACAAATATAAATAAACCCAGCTTTACAAGAAACCTTGCAGTCTCAGAAAATTTCACACGACAGATAAAACCTAGTGTATTAAAGGGGGTAGCGCACGTAAAACAGGACCCAGATTGTAGTATGGGGGAGGTAAACACACATACTGGATTGGAAGAAAACCATTGAGATAGACACTATACAGATTTTAAATCACATAGAGCAACAGAAGAAAACAGAATATGATAGATTGTACTAACTTGCAAGAAATAACGCAAGACAGGATACACAGACCGAGGAAAAATAAAACATTATTATTAGAGGATATTTATGAACTCATATTTAATTGCGAAAATAAAACCAAGAAGAAGATACCTGTCCTAACAATAGGACGTAGCCTTGACCACAAACCCTCGACATCCAGTACCCTGCATTATAGATACAGGATGTAACATAAACATTATTAGAGCAGACCTAGTTTGTGAAACAAAAATTAAATACTAGCAACATACCCTCGTTGATATCGGCTAACGGTATACCATTAACAGTTTTGGGTTCAACAAAGATCGCCATAAAAAATTGGCAAAGTAATACTTGAAGACACGTTTTATGTGACACCTGATCTAAACAGCCCTATATTGGTAGGAAACATATTCCTATTTCAGAACTGCGTGGAGTTAAATTAAAACATAAAAAAATAAAACAATAAAAATTACCAAATATCAGATTGAACATATAATACCTATGAATGAACAGTGGCAGTTAGACATCAAGAATTTTAAAAACACACAGGAATTAGAAGTACAGCAAGTAACAGAGGTAACAGCCCCACAAGACAAATTATAGCACCACATCAGCACATTAGGATTAGCTCTTTAAAAGGTATAGAGTCTCGAACAGCCATCGAAACAGATAGGAATCTAAGAATAAAAAAGAAATGTCATGCATATCTTTCAGAAGGGGAAGATGGTACAGATACAATTGTAAATATTTATAACGCATCAAATTTCCCAAAAAGGATACCCGCACATACTACGATAGGACATATACATTACCCAACTCTCGAAGCACAGCCTACCCTGGAACACCATACCACTACAACTGACACAGGAAAAAACAATATTGACAGATAAGGACGGCATAGTATTTGATATCTCACCACATTTAAACCTCCAAGAACACAAACAAGTCCTTGACGTTTTACAAAAATACAGACACATATTTACAACAAAGGTAATCGATTTAACTCCTTGCAAATATACCTCCTGTTAAACTCGAATTAAAACCGAATACGAAACCTGTAAACTCACCACCGTATAGGCAGAGTAAAAACAGAAAGGGAAAAATTAAACAAATTATTGGACGATTTAGTACAAGCAAAAATATTAGAGGAATGTCAGGATTACACAGAATATGCAAGCCCAGTATTTTTAGTGAAAAATAAAGATGGAAGCGACAGAATGGTAGCTGATCTCAGGAAGGTTAATGCACAGTTGAAAACAGATACCCACCCCATTCCTTCAGTAAACCTGGTTTTAAGCTCTTTGAACAAAGCGCACACATTTACAAAATTAGACCTTAAAAATGCATTTTATTCCATGGAGGTTAGGAAAGAAGATAGGCCATATCCTAGCCATAAAAACTCCGGATAGACTTCTACAGTTTTTCCGACTGCCGATGGGACTTTCAACTTCAACCACATTATTTAGTAAAGCCTTGAATGCGATATTAAACCGTCACCTTTATAATAAAGTCATCTGTCACGTAGATGACCTAATTTGTTATGGTGACTCATTTGAAAATGACTTACATAATCTAGAAGAAACTATATTAGAGGAACTAGAAAAAGCTAATTTGAAACTAAATACAAAAAAGTGTAAATTTCTCTACAAAAGTGTAAACATTTTAGGACACGAGGTATCACGGGAAGGCATTTTACCCCAAAAACAGTCAGTAGAAGCTATCACCGAATTTAAAAGACCAACTTGTGTAAGGCAAGTGAGACAATTTTTAGGATGCTCAGGATTCTTCCGCAGATTCATCCAAAATTATGCCAAAATAGCACAACCCCTTACTGAGATAATAAAAGATTCAAATAAAAACATGGCATTTAAATGGACGGATCTATGTGAACAGGCTTTTATAAAAATCAAACAAATTTTTGACAAACCCACCATTACTATCACATTGGAAGGACAACAGGGAAGCACACATTTATGTAGATAGCAGTTTTGATTGGATGCGGAGCAGCGTTAGTACAGTTAGATGAAGAAAATAATAGAATGTACCCAATTTATTACATGTCAAAAAAATATTCAAATACCCAAATGCGTTACAGTAATGCTGAACTTGAAATGCTAGCACTAACCTATGCTGTGAACTACTTCAGAGAATTCACGCTTGGTAGACAAACAACAGTTTATACGGACTGTGCCGCATTACAGTTTTATAAAAATTTTTAAGCACACTTCCACTAGATTAAACAGATTAGCACTGTCATTAACAGACTACGACATTGTAGTAAAACATAAACGTGGTGCTACAAACGTGTTAGCAGACGCCTTAAGCAGAAATCCTTTAGAACAACCTTTGGATGAAGAATTTACGGACGTGTGTTTAACTGTCAATACTTTAATACAGACAAATCTACCCCTACTACAAGCTCAAGACAGTTATTTAAAACAAATACGCCTTGCGATGACCTCACCTGAGGCGGTAAATAAAAAAATCAGACGGGCTTCAAGACATTACGAAGAAATAGATGGATTGTTATATTTCAAAAACCTTCAACGGACAAGAAACTAGAAACTTATTGGCTATACCCCAAAAACAAACACAAGAAATATTAAAAATATTCCATGACAACCCCTACACGGGTGGACACTTATCACATTACAAAACAGCTTCAAAAATAAAATTACGATATCACTGGCCGAATATGTACCGTGATATCCTCCAATATACAAAATCTTGTGAAGAATGTCAACTACGTAGGCCAAAAACGAACAAAAATTACGGCCTACTACAACCTATTCCACCCTCCATAAAACCCTTTGACAGAATAACAATAGACTTTGTAGGTAATATTACACAAAGTAATGGTTACAAATATATCCTAGTTGCAACCGATGCCTGCACTAGAATGGCATTTGCAACCCCTTGTAGAAATGCAGATGCGAACACAGTAGCGCAAAAATTATTAAATCTATTCTGCACATTTGGATTTCCTAGAATTATTAATCATGACAGAGGAACGCACTTTATGAATTCTGTAATTTCACAGTTACTAAATGCACTCGGGATTGAACAAAGGCCAGGCGCTGCTTATATGTCACAAGTACAAGGTGCGGTTGAAAAATACAACCACACGCTAATCAAGGCAATATCTCATTACGTTGTGGAAAAACCCCAAACTTGGTCAAAATACGTACAAATAGTTACCTTTGCCTACAACACGTCTGTAAACATTTCAACAGGCTACACACCGCACTACCTCATGTTTGGTTACGAAGCTAACTTACGTCTGATTGTATATATTTACAGGTTAATCCCGAAAAAATGGTGTTGGAAAATATAGAAATTTTAGAGCAAAATACGCAAAGATATGCCGAAAAATCATGAAAAAAGCCCAGGAAGCGCAAAAGAAATACTTTGACCGTGACAAAACTCATTTGGATTTAAACCCCGGCGATGAAGTCTTGGTCCATTTCCCGAAGACCACACAAAAAAATATAGTAAATTTCAAACACCATTTAGAGGTCCTTTCGTTGTCAAGAAAAAAATTAACGAAGTGACATATGCAGTAGAAATTTACCACAGGGGAAGGTTAACAGAACAACCAATTACATGTTGCTAGAATGAAATTATTCTATAAGAGAATATAAAAAAACAAATATATGAAGGGACTTGAGCAATAATAAAATATTCAAGAATAATATATGCAATATTTCTCATGAACATCACTATGCACTCACTGCCTTGTAGAAAAATTTGAAGAGAGTGAAAAGTATCTTCGCAATACTTTCATAATATATGAGGTTAAAAAGCTACCACATAGTCACGCCAAGAATCGCTTTAAAGAATAGGTATTATACTCCAGGAGTTGAGAGACCGGTTAACTTGATTACGGTTTGAATGATTCATTATAACGTTATATAACCTTGAGAGTCTCTGAAGTAAGTCTAACAGAAATAAAAATGTATATAAAAAATCTCGATGTTGTGTCGGAAAACGATAGAGAATAAAGACATAAAAGTTTTAGAAAATTTAAAACGGCCTAACTTTGTATTTTAATGTGAGAGGTTTTAGTGTAATTTAGTGATTAAGTGATAGGTTATGACGTACCAAAGATATTGGTATAGATAATCCCAATACACAGGACACTAACACAGCACACACGTAGACACGACACGACACGAGCAGAGCCTGTAACCCACGGTAACCGTACTTAGACTGGCTAGTAAGACTTGACCGTGACTCTGGTATGTCTCCCAGGCAGATAAGTTTTTCTGCTAACTCAACTAACTTCCCACGCTATACTACACCGACTGTGTTATGACTATGGACTAGGGGGCCATTGCCTTGTACCGGCGGTCTGGGTCGCCAAGGGCCCTGGTGGTTCAGACAGCTTAGTATGCAAGTAATGTTTCCCACGTACTCGTTTACTACAGTAACAAAGCGTACTCTAACTTGACACAAACGTACATATTATACTTACCTGAGGGATACGTGTATACATAGCCTAGTAATAAAGAATATAAAAAAATGATAAAGTGTACTACATATCATATTTATTTAAGTTAGTAGATAGCAGTGTTAACATAATATACCCTACAAGGACTCAATTTTCCTGAGATGCATCTCAAAGAAAGAGACATACATGTTCTATATTATATAATCCTAGGATAAAACAAATACTTCAATATATGACATGTAAATGACTTATATAACATGTTTAATTATTACATAGCTAATCTAACATTGAAGGAAAGTAACATATATTTAACATAGTATGTATTAGCACGGCAATATTGCTCATTAACAAACTATACAGCCTTGATTAGGCAACATATATTATGATCATAATAATGACTATGGACAATAAGCACAAAGAAGGGATATTACATATTCCTCAGAAACAAAGGTGCGTAGTATCGTTTTGTAATATAATAAATTAACATAATATCGAACCTTATTTAAGAACACTAGAGATCAAGATGCTTAGTAAATATTATTACATAGAGCTAGGGAAATACGACACACCATCGAGAGGTCATTAAAAGATTTCTGTAAATAAAAACCTTAGGCATAAATGTGTATTAATTATAAAATATTAACCTGAAATGTATATGTAACCTGTAGATATTAAGTTGTAGAATTATGAACACCAGAAAAACCAACCACAACCTGAGAAACCAGTCTACAAGACACCAATCTACAAGACACCAATCTACAAGACACTAACAGTCCCGACCACCCACGAGACAGATGAAGTCCTTACAGCACTTCCTACTACTACTACTGACAGCACTTGCCATGCCTCTTTTGACCACCTTTGCCAGCACATCAACCCACAACACAGAAGAACCCAATAAGCCTCTAGTACAAATCTTGACAGGAGCGTACTTTACTCCAATGCCTCAGACACTACCTTATATCAGTTTCCATCCCTATTACATAAAAAATTCCTTTTAACACACAGCAAAATTTACCTAAAAACGAACCCTCTCTAAATTCCTGCCCTAAAAACCTCAACAACTCCCAAACCTATTGCAAGGTACAGAACAACCTTTCCACATTACAAACCCTCATACATCAACAAATGGTAGCAGAACACCTCCCATTCATCCAAAGACAGCAACCAGATAGAAACAGAAGATCGCTCACGTTCGTCGGAGATTTCTTCGAATGGTGTTGTGACATTGCGACAGAACACCCAAATACATGACTTGGCAGACAACAAGGAAGATGTCTACACAGCATTCTCAACACAACAACACTACCTACTCTCCGAGCTACCTGCGCATTCACCTGCTTTGTTCACAATCTACAAAGACAACACCACTTCCAGCTAAAGCACGACGACAAAAACATAGTAAAACAACATGGAACTCATTTTGTACATTTTATTAGCCTGGACTTCTATAATAACACTACTTCTTTTTATAGACCTCTACTTCATCCACATTAACAACATCAAAATAAAATTCCTGAAGCCTACAGTACATGAAAGTGACTACCCAATGGATAACCTACATTAGACAATAAGTACGATTCGTAGGTAGAATCATCATTAAGCCAGGGGAATGTAAAGACTTATGTAATTATTAGTAATATAAAATTCATAGAATCAATGTACAGATAGTTGCTGGAAAGGAAGTCTTGTATTACAATTCGATAAAAACATCCTCCGGATGTAACTGGATACGCACATCCGCCTAGACGCCGATGGTGAACAAACAGGAAATGCTTGCTTAAGCAGCGGAAATGCTTATTTGTAAAAACCGTGCGACAATGTAAGGGACAGCCATGCTGATATGAAAAATTGTTACTCACCAATTATGATGGAGAGATTTGGCAGAGGCGTGGTCAATGAGCTGGCGGGAGAAGAACATCAAAACTGAAGAAGAAGGAGGAGAGGAGGAAGTCGAGGCCGGGAATTCTAAAAGTGAAGTTCGGGAGTGTTGGTGTTCGTGTGCGGAAAAATATCTCTAGGCGTAATAAGTGTGATGTGAAATAAAATGTAAGTAATTTTAAGAACTTGGTATATTTTAGGGTTCATTAATCATTTTCAATTCCATATCTATTTAAATGTTCACAATTTCGAAAATGTAAATTTATGTAAATGTTTAGCTATTTTAAAGAAAGTTTCTCATGTTAGTCCATGAACTCATTATTATTGCAACACTACAACATTACTAGTAAATGTTATAATGAATTAAATTTAAAATAAATTGTAATGAATAATTTAATATCAAACATGTTTTCAAAGTATTAAGGTATTAAGGTTTGTGCTTGATATGTCGATTGACGCAATCAATTAATCAATTTAATGAAATGTTGTCACAAATAAATGTGTTGGTTCATTTGAGGGTATTTGTACTGCCAATCTAACCTATTATTAAATCCTCTCACAGCAACCCTTGCTCAAAATATGTCACAACCTTAATCTTAAACTAAACCAAACTACAAAACCTTACAAACCTAATAAAACTTAGAAAGATGTAATAAGTTGTATGCAGACTGGTAGTGACGGTTCGGCCCAGAAACAAGACATAAAAAATATTAACAAAATGTTTGCCCCTTTTACCCGTATAAAAATGGTGTCTTTTTAGTTTTAAAGTAAAAGAAAATTGTATAGTTATTATAAAATATATAAGATACCAACAATTTATTAATGTTTTACTAATTCCCAACGGTATTTATTTTTAAGAAATCTTCAACACATAAACAAGTAAGATAAGTAGTTTTGAAGTATGCTATACTTTATACAAGTTTTACAAGATACCAACTATTTTGAAATTATTATGATAATTTTTCAACATTTTCCAACGTAATCTGTCAACACATAATTAAGCACAGCCATTTTAAAGATACCATTTTACAGGTCAGGAAACAGGAAATATCTCATAAATCTCAACTGGGAAATATTTTGTTTTATAAATATTTAGTAAATAAATTTTAAATTGCCTTTGTAGAAAATTATAAATTTCTATTCCCTCCATTGCTTCAATAGTAAAGAAGATAAAAACCTTTTTTTTATTCTTTAATAAATTCCTATATAAAAAATTAAACAAATTTTCAAAACTATCCTTAACAAAGAATTATCCAAAAACTAAAATAATAAAGTGCGATTAGCTTTATTTGTATTGAAGACTGTTGACTTTTATCTGATGTTTTCATTTCCACGTCCCTGCTATATACCAACCATACCTTAACCACTATTTTGTCCGGAGCGATAATAACATGACCATTGTTCATTAGTTTTATTTCATGTATAAACCCATAATTTAAGACAACTATGAAAACGACAAAAGGGTTAGCATAAATATTCCACGTTGTCCCATTGTTCATTTAGTCCATAGGTACTTTTTGTCAGATTTTTTCCTCAGGGTTGGGAAAATTTGTCTCCATAACTTGCTTTAAAAATATTTACAACAGAATTTTTTCCGTAGGCTTATAAACGTATTTTCATAATTTTTTTGCTATTACATTTCAAAGACTTTATTTGAAGTCCTGAGTCATTAATATGCGCGCTAAAATTAATATTTATGAGTTTAATGGAGTGGCTCTATTTATTCATCCATTGTTTAATTCCTTTATTTAAAGCTAATTTCATAGTAGTAAATTAAGATACAACATTATTAGGTCCGTTTACTACGGGTCGATATTATAAGTTAAACCAAGTAAAAAATACAGCCTTTTATGGTTTTACTGTATTTTTACCTTCAGTCTAAGAAACCTACTGCATTTCTTTTGGTTATGTGAACTTCATTTATTTTTATAAACGTGACACTATTATTTTACATTATCTTTACGTAGCAAATATTCCATATAACTCTTAATTATATGTTTCTCCCTGACTAATCCTGTACGTAGTAAATTTTCATTAATAGGTATTTCTTATAAGTCAATAAATATGGTAATTAATTATTCTCCTATATTAGGTAGTTAGCCCATCACCAATTGAGTACTTATCACATGAAATTGGAATGAATTCTTTAAAATAAAAATATAGGTTTATGTAGTACATACCTTCTGCTGTGTGTAATGAATATTATTTCGATAAAAGAAAGAATTATAATACATGGTAATCGTATTTCTAAATATCTCCAATAGGTAAGCCAGTGTAAAAAACCGTCCTGCCAAATGATTCTAGGCGGTGTTCATACCCCAGATATTAACTCACGGTCTTAATGTAGAAGAAAGGAAAGGTTATAGGAATTGAAGTTTCTATCAATTTATACAGATGACCTCCGAGATAACAAAAAACTCGTTTATAACAAAATCAGGACGTTTTAAGACATTTATATTCATGTTTCTAAGTTTATTGAACTGATATTATAATGTACATGACATTGCAGCTATTTCTAATCATTTTAGCTCATGATTTTCCTTCACATCGTAACTGGATGAGTGAACATGTACAGTTTGGGTGTTTTCTATAAATATTTTGTGCAAAAACTGCGATCATATACTTTTTAATAATCAGTATTATGTGTGATGAAGTCTAAAGTATTATCATACGTTAGGTTTAGTGGTACAATGTATTATACCTTATAATATTTCCAAATTACTATACAAGCTTACCATCCTAAGAGCGTAGAAGAGAAAAGCTAAGATCCGTTGTTTAGCAAAGAAAACCGCAAGATGCATTACATGACTGATGAGTTTTTACTAATTAGCAATCGTTAAAGGGTGGATTGTTACTACTATTAAAAATGCATGTACAATAAAACCCTTGCTTTTTTAAAAGGGAATAATTAAGCATTACATAAAAAAAGTTTTTTGCGATATTTTAAATTGCTGGAAGATTGGAAATACAGTTGTTTCTCCTATTATTATACAGAGTATTAAAAAATAACAGTTGCTAACAAGTTAGAGTGAGAAAATAAAAAAACTTCAATTTACATAGCAACCCACTTGTTCTGTTGGAAAACGCAGTGTAAATAAAGGTAGCACTAATACCTCAAGAAAAAAGCTCATTTAATAAAACTGCCGAGAATTTTTTATTCATTCTCAGGCACAACTTTCCTTAACGATACATCCTACAATCCTACATGCTGAAAAACTCTGAATGCGTTTGCTCACTTTAGTCTATAATATATCTGAAATCAGACCTAACTTAGTGAGTTTGTAATTCGGATATGATCTATTTCTATAGAATGGCTACATGTTTTAAAACTAATTGTAATGTGTATTGTTATAACATTTCTTGAAGTTTTTGATATTAAAAGATAAATGTACCTTAATGCGTATTTGGCAGCACAATAAGTAAGGAAATTTCAGCCAGAAATGACAGGAACTGTTGGCATCCACCAATTACTTACAGCCCGTGGCTAACTTGTAATAAAGCAAATCCTAACAGAGGGCAGACATTCTACCCTAAAGGTAATTGCGGGGAGTAAAACCACAGTCGCCCACACACAGGAAGTAGATAATTATGTTTCAAAGCTATTTGTGTGTTTGCTGTTCAATATGTAAAGTTAATGTGGTTAGAAAGCTTACACTAAGTTTTCAGACTTACTATGGTAATAATATGTATACTGTACCTTATGCAAGAAATCAAAAATACATTTAAAACATTTTCCTTACAATGCAAAAAATATGGATTATCCATAATTATTTATATTTTCAGTAGTTTAATTCTTCACTCTACAGGATCGTAGTATAGAAGTTTCAAAATCTATAAAATTATAAAAACCAATTAAAATTATATATTTTCCAAAAGAGATACTAGTGAGTAGCTTTATTACCTTTTCTTTTTTTAAAGTTTATTTTTGAAACTTAATAACGTTTTATAAACCAAGTACTTATTCCCTGAAGCAGTTATTAGAAAGCGTTCCGAGAACAACGATTGAGAACTGAGCTCGATTTAGCATAAAGTTGTTCTTTAACTCATTAACAACAATTTAAACGCGTTTCCCTCTTTCCCCATTAATACTGACATAATAATTATGGTATGATTTATACCTATTTTAATAATTAGAGGTGAGGTTATTTTTAAAATCCAATCGTTTTATTTTTGGGTTGATATAAAATTTATAGAGAGAAATTGTTGAGAACTAGTGTTAAAATAAGAAATATATTCTAAACATATATATGTGAATCATCTAGATCTCTTAAGACTAGAAGAAACATATGTTAATACAGCCTCTTATGTGATTGCAAGTGATATATGCTGATGATCTATGGAAGGATGACGTTCTGGTCTGATAAAAATATAACTGTAACGTAAACCTTTAGCTTGGCTTTTGTATTATATTCCTTTGTAATTACAAGGGAATATAATAGAAATGATTGTCTATGCTACAAAAACATTATTCCTAAGACACCTGAAAAGGTGCGTGTCTGCTACGTTTAATATGTATATTAAGCGCCAATATATATATATATATATATATATATATATATATATTAAACATCTTTATGAAATTATTTAATTAACGTGTCGGGAAATATTTATTTTCTTGCTCCTAATATATATATATACATATACAGGGTGTATATTATGTCTGGAAACACCCAAATATATCCTTTAATAATTGAAATATAAATTTGAAACCTCTTACAATCGTGATAGAGATTGGGCATCTACTTTTTGGAACAATGTTTTGTTATGTCACACCAACGGGGGACGTCCTGCCGAGGGTATCGTGAATATTCTTAATGGAAGCCTATACCTTGTGATACATAATTTTAAAGGTAATAGCTTACTGAATTGAATGCCACAAATCGCATCTCAAAGGAATTATTCTATCAGAAAATAGAGCATTTTTAGTATTGAAAATTTACTGATGTTCAACAATGTAATTTTAACATGGTTTCTTGCCACAAAATGTGTTACACTAATTTTTTAGCATTTTTTAAATGTTCAATTAAAATAAAATAAACAATTTATTTTTAAGCTGGTTTCATTAGTACAAATTTAACAGTTTTTATTACAATGAATAAAACTTATGAGTCACTTTCTCTGATTACTTATGAATCTGAACTTGGTGTTTTCCAGTCAGCAGGAAGGTTTAAAGAGACAAAGGTCACTAGCCTATGAGAAACATTATTGTGTTATTAATCATCTGGTCTACAGGTTTCAGTTTGTTGAGCATGGAGCTTTCACTAGACAGGTCTAAGCTTGGGAATTACAAATGGACAAAGGCCATATCATTCCTGTCGAGTTAATCAGTGTCTCTGAAGCATTGCTGTCAACAAGTTATCTAATTACAGTAGTTCAGTTTTTATTTGGTATTTTAATGGAATTTGTCTGAAAGAGAACGAATTACTCTGTTGATGATGCGAGGATATGGCGATCGTCAAAGATCTTATCGGGAAGTTTGTAATTTGTTTAATGACACTTTCCCAGAAAGGAATCCCATAAGTGTTTCAACAATATCAAAAACTATTGAGCGTTTTGAAATGACAGGGAGTGTACGTAATCGGCCAAAGTCGGGAGGTGGTAGGATACAATCTGCAACAGATGAAGAACATGCACTAGATGTTTTGCAAACATTTATTGAAGACCCACATACATCGCTCAGAAAAGCTGCACAGCAACATGATATGCACCCTATGTCTGTGAGTAAGATTTTGAAAATTAATAAATACAAACCATTTAAAGTTCATTTAGTCCAACAGTTAAGTGAGGATGATTACGACATAAGAGTTGAGTTTTGTGAACTTGTGATGCGCAAATGTGATGACAATAGAGATTTTCTGACCAACATACTATTTTCTGATGAGGCAACTTTTTTCCTAAATGGCAATGTTAACAGGCACAATTGCCGTTACTGGGCTAGTGAAAACCCACATTGGATTACTGAGTCCCATTCACAGCAACCACAAAAACTGAACGTATGGTGTGGAATTTTAGGTAACAAAATTGTTGGACCCTTTTTCATCAATGGAAATTTAAATGCCGAACTTTACTACAATATGCTCCAAAATGAAATAATCCCAGCTATTCAAATTGCATCAGGAGAATACTTTGATAATGTATGGTTTCAGCAGGATGGTGCTCCACCCCATTATGGGGAGACAGGTAAGAGAGTATTTGGATTTAAGGTTTCCTCATAAAATGGATTGGTCGAAGAGGAGAAATCGAATGGCCTCCAAGATCTCCGGATTTTTCACCAATCGATTATTTCCTATGGGGGACATTTAAAATCCAATGTTTATAGAAGAAAGCCTCATAATTTGGAAGACCTAAGAAACAGGATTATAGAGGAGATTGCTTTGATAACTGAAGAAATGTTAGGCAACTCTGTCGAATCATTTTACACAAGATTGGCTCATTGTCAAACCGTAGAAGGAACACAGTTCGAACAATTGCTTTGACACCAAATGCAGATAAAACGTTTGTTGTAAGACTTTTCTAACAGCATACATTATTTTTTATTTGTAATAAGAAATCAATAACATAAGTATTTCCATAATTGTACTGTAATAAAAACTGGCAAATTTGTGCTAATAGAACCAGCTTAAAATGAAATTTTTGTTTTATTTAATTGAACATTTTATAAAAATGCTAAAAAATTTGTGTAACACATTTTGTGGCAAGAACCATGTTTAAAATTACATTGTTGAACATCAGTAAATTTTCAATACTAAAAATGCTCTATTTTCTGATAGAAATAATTCCCTTGAGATGCGGTTTGTGGCATTCAATTCAGTAAGCTATTACCTTTAAAATTATGTATCACAAGGTATAGGCTTCCATTAAGAATATTCACGATACCCTCGGCAGGACGTCCCCCGTTGGTGTGACATAACAAAACATTGTTCCAAAAATTAGATGCCCAATCTCTATCACGATTGTAAGAGGTTTCAAATTTATATTTAAATTATTAAAGGATATATTTGGGTGCTTCCAGATATAATATACACCCTGTATATATATATATATATATATATATATATATATATATATATATTGGCGCTTAATATACATATTAAACGTAGCAGACACGCACCTTTTCATGTGTCGTAGGAATAATGTTTTTGTAGCAAGAAAATAAATATTTCCCGACACGTTAATAAAATAATTTCATAAAGATGTTTAATATATTTCAATTCTTTAAAAGTTTAACCTATAACAAGACATAATACTCTCATCTAGGTATGAATGTGGTAGAAATCACAGTCAATGTGGTTTATCTAACACAATACATTTTTACAATACCAAATAATCAAAATACATCAATTTTGTATTTTATTTATTATTTACAGTTTTGTGTTATTTTTGTGTAACACATGTAAATATCTGCGGTAATAGCAACGCTTAATACATGTCAGCACATTTAATGATGCCAATTCCCAAACCTATTGGATGTCATTAGGTTCATCATTACAAGGCTTAAGGTTTACTTAAATTGTAATTTCCTCAAGTAAATCAATCTGGTGCAGCAACGTTTACAGTATGGACAGGCCTGAATTAAAAATGTTGCAATGTTCCATTGATACTTATACAGTAGGAGACATTATGTAATTAATTTAAGAAAATATTATAATTTAATAATAAAATAAATAAAGTAAAATAAACATGCCTTTTATTTCAAGCGATTATCAGATACATCTGTTTTTCATAATAACTCACCTCAACATTATACAATATATTTTAGACCACTAAACTTATTTAAAACAGTTAAAAAGTACAAAGTTAAAAGTATAAAACGTTCACTCCAGTGAAAAGAGGTGCTTCTTTAGCTGAAGTTTAAAATGGCGACCTTTAAGCAATTTAAGGTTACAAGGGAGACCGTTGTACAACTTTGGACCAAAATGGGAAAATCCCTTTCGACCAATCTCCAACCTCACTTTGTAAAAGTGAAGTTGGTCACTCTGCCGAGTGTTGCGGCAAACGATCTCAGCACGACTGCACAGCCTTTCTGCCAGGTACCGTGGCTCCCGCTGGAAACAGTACATTGTTTTACAAGGCAGCAAGTCTGCATCCTACACACGGCATCCATGGTCATGAGTCCTGCAGCATCTCGAAAGGGTGACACGTGATCTCTTCGACAGAGCCCGTATACAAAACGAATTGCAGTGTTTTGCATTCTTTGAATTCGTTCTGCGTCCCTCCTTTGAGATGCTATTGCCGTATGCAGGAAAACAGTAATAAAAAATTGGTAACACGACAGACAGGACAAGACGCAGCTTAACGGACTCTGGAAGGGTGGATCTCAGCGTATACATGCCTCGCAGTCTCCCCAGTGCTCTCTGAGAAACATACGACACATGGTCAGAAAACCCCAGCCCACTGTCCAGCACAACGCCAAGCGTCTTTACAGTGTCACTTACACTCAAGTTTTCATCGCCAATCCTGATTTGCACGTTGCTCTCTTTGATACACTGCACCTGAGCCGCTGATGCTATGTAGAGAACCGTGCATTTTTTAGCGTTCAGCTTAAGACCATGTCTCCCCGACCACACTCGCATGCTCTCCAAATCTGAATTTACGTTAGCAATAGCCTCCTCCGACCCATTTAACCCAAATGGCATATGCAACTGGCAATCATCGGCATACAAATGGACTTTGCAGTGGCGCACACAGTTGTCCAGATCTGATGTGTACACTGTGAAGAGTACCGGGCCTAGACAACTTCCTTGCGGGACGCCCCTAGCTTTCACCAGAGGAGAAGAAGTCATCGTACCCATCCTCGTCATCTGTTGCCTCTCAACAAGATATGACCTAAACCAGTTTAGTGCATTATACCCGAAACCAAGAAACTTCATCTTTGCAAGCAATAAAGAATGGCTGATTGAGTCAAAAGCCTGGGAGTAGTCAAGCATGACTAGTGAACTACACCGGCCTCCGTCCCGAGTCTAAAACAAGTCACTAAACAAGTTAACCAGTGCAGTACATGTCCCGTGATGTTTCCTGAACCCAGACTGGAGTTCCGGTAGGAATAGTTTGCTCATCAACAAAATTCGAAATTTGTCTCACAACCAATTTTTCCACTATTTTCGACATGGCTGGTAAGATTGATATGGGTCTAAGATGAGAAAACACTTGTTGGTATCTGTGTTTTCGGCAATGGTTTGACTATACTCATCTTCCATGTCTGTGGAACCTCATCTCTTGCCAAGGACATATTTACAAGGTGGGTAATGGCATCAATAGCATATGGGCTTACTGCTCTTATCATATCAATACCGATGTCGTCTGTTCCTACTGCCTTAGAGGTAATTTCATTCATTGCTGACACCACCTCTTTTTGTGAAACTATCCTAAACTTAAACTCGTTAGTTAGTCCTACCCTTCTGTTCGTATCATAAAACTGCTCCAATGCTTCATCAGGTTCGCAAGACGTGCCCATCTCTGTGAAGTACTTGTTTATATCATTAGTATTCATGTTTGGAGGCAGTTTTTTGATCTTTTGACCCCACTATACCATTCTGCCGTAAGCATTTCCAGAAAATACTAGAGTCTCTACAATTGGCCAGTTTATCTTCAAAATATCTTTTCTTTGCCGATCTTATAGCGCTATTCAGTGTGTTTCTGACTCTTTTATATTCTGACCAGTTAGCATCATTCTGATTCCTAAGAAACTGCCTCTTCAACCTGGTTTTCACTTTTGTGAGTTCTATAACTTCTCGTGTTCTCCAGGGGGCCTTATTTTTTGTTACTCTTTTAGTAACAATTGGAGCATGTTTGTCAAAAATGCTTTTAATGTTGGAAGCTATGAAATTATTCTATATCATCAACACCGCTGAGATCACATGCTCTTACTCCAATCCACTTCAGCAGCCATTGCAAATGTTTCATTCAGATTAAATTTGGAGTAATCTCTGTACCTTATCAACTTGGCCAGAGTCTTCTCTTGTTCGAATCTTAAGTCACAATATATGAGTGACTATTAACTAGCATTCTTAAAAATTACATAAAAGCTGTGCGTAAATGACAATACAGTCATTATTTTTTTAATACTGACTTTTCTATGGGACTGTAGCGTTTTTAAAGCTACATTGATTTATTTTTTTTATTAAAACTTAAATTAAATAAAAATTTTGGCATCGAAATATTGGGACTTAACCCTACATCGGGCGCTAAACGGAGTTTGCCTCCGTGTATTTTTTATTATTAAAAATAGTACTACTTTTCTGATGTTGGCAGTCGTTTCCCGCAGTGTACTTCACGAGCATCTTTCGGGGGAAGCGAAACAAACAGCCTCTCGCTTATTTCTGTCAAAATCTGTCAGTATGACGTCTACTTCCGTGCGAGACTGGACGATTCCTCCGTGAGCGCCCGATGTTGTGTTTGTAGTGCTTAGACGGAAATCTCCGTGAGCGCCTTATTGTGTTTAGTTTTTTATGGAGTAATAATCCTGTGTGCGCCTAAATGTGTGACCCTGTGATCGTTTCGTTTTAAGTTTTACAGTATATTTTATTTGAATTTTTCTGAAATGGAGAATGAAGACGAGAGACTTGTCAGTACAGAACCCGTGTGCTAGGGAACATTTCAGTATTGTTTATGGAGAGGGAACATTTGTCGTTATAATAACCAGAAGGAAATGTTTTAAAACTTTATGTAGTATTTTAAAAAAAATTTTAGTAAAGAATAAATTTTTATTTCAGAGTAATAATTGACATTACATTGTATAATAACTCAAGAATTGAAGGTAAAATTGTTTTTGTAAGAAGTTAAAAACTAAGTTAATTTCCATATATTATTTACAGTAGGTTAAAACATTTTTACAATTAATTGCATTATTCCTTAAAATAAATCATGTTGTTACTATACAATAACATTTTTTAAGATTTTGAATTTCTTATTTGGAAAATTCATTATATAAGAGAGTAATTTTTATTTCTAAAATGAATATATTACATTGTAATTAAATCCGTATGAATGTTTAAAAACAAATTAAAAACAGTTTAAACTACTATGATATCCATTATCGCTAACCTGGAGGAAACCTCCGTGAGCGCCTGATTGGTGTTTCTAATTTTAAGCGCCTGATGGAGGGTTAATTTTAGATTAGATTGTGAAATGTCAGGATAAAAACGAACATGTAATCCTTTGGCAAGATAGTACTGGTAGTTTTAAATTGTTAGGAAGGCATGTTGACTGCCTTGAATTGATTAGAACTTGTCTTGTTGCGAGTATTGTTCTCCTGGTATTGATACAGCTGGGAACAATGAGAGAGCACCACGGATGTCCTGCAAAGTTGATTGGAATGGGAAGTATTTAAGCGCCCGCTCATAATTTTCGCCCTTTTTTTGGTTTTTTTTCGTAAGTAAAGTTAATTGCAGTGCGCCGTTTTTCTTAAATTTTTCCGCGAGTGATTTTGAGGTAAGCACCAAAATTTATTGTACGTTTTATTGAAATAGTCCATCCTGATCTGATTTTAAATTAACTCTGTTGTCTTTTTTATAGGAAAAAAATTAAATTCAAAGAAACTACAGAGCATTCTAAATAACTTATTCTCGAAGAACAATAAAGCATAATATAATCATACAAGGTACATTAGGTTCATGCTTGCAAGAGAAGTGAATTAAATTTGAACTTTGTTAATAACTTTAATTGAGATTTGGAAAAGTAGTAATTTATTAATATTTAACTGGAACTGTTGATTTAATTGTGAATTAAATTTAATTGGAAAAAATTAAATTGAAACTTTAATAATTGTGATTAGAGAGAGAGTTTATAAATCTGAATTAACAGAGACTATTATAGAAAGTCTATAGGTGTTCAAAATAGTGTAAAGAGTAAGTTTAAATTTTTAAAAAAATATTTTGTTTTTATTTTTTGAGAATTTTGAGTTGAACTTAGAAAGTGAACATTTTTTATTTTAGTTATATTAATCCAAGTGGTATTTCATTGTTTATTTTAATACTTATATTATTTATATTTTAGAAGAGAGCTCTGATTATTTATTTTGATATATTTGATTAATATTTTTTGTTTTCTTGCCAAAGGAATTATTTAAATTTTAACTAAACGGTTATTTGTCAATTCTTTGTGGAAAATAGAAGATATGAACAATTCTGAAGACGTGTGGGAACTTAATAATTATGCCAGTTTATAAAAAAAAGAAATCCATTTGTTTTTAATTTAAAACTGTGTATTTTAGATTTTAGACTAAACCAGATAATATTTAATAGGTTAAACCAATTTAAAGTAAATCATTGTACATAATATTCCACTAGGAGTCTTTACTCAAATCAAAAAATATTTTATATCGTCCTTGAGATGTATTATTTGATGATTTAAATATTAGATACTCTGGAA